>NC_090829.1:81847222-82150252 GCF_028021215.1 Eschrichtius robustus | reverse complement strand
GTTAACATTACTGTACGATACACTCAAAAGTAATTAGGATTTTTTTTTAAGTACCAGGAACAAACTTGCAGGCTGGGTGTCAGAAGAAAATTTTGTTCACCATAGTGGAGCATTCATGTAATTACCCTCAGAAACCATGGTTGTAAGGATAAGTCAGGGGAGGTTTATCACCAGTAATGTTTAGCAATGTTCCAATAGCAGGAGTAGAAAGTAGATTAGCTATACCTAACTGCAAAAACAGCTTAAGAGCCCAGTGCCAATGACTTCTAGTTCTTTTATGGGTTCATTTTGGAAATTCTGCACTACCAATACTTTAGTTGGATGGAGGATTTAATGCGTGGGAAAACACAAACATTATTGATTCTGAGTCAAAAGGATACAAAAGAGGCAGAGTTTAAATGTGAAAAAGGTTGGGAAATATGTTAACTGATTTATTTCCCTTATATTTTCCTTTTTTTTATGCAATACAAGAGTATTGAACATTAAAACAAACAAAAAACTCATCAAGTATCAAGTGTCAAAGTAAATTATAAATGATAAGAAAAATTTTTAAAGAATTAAACACTGTGACAAAGTGGGATTTACTTCAGGAATGTGCAGTTGGTTTAATATCCTGAAATCAGTCAATGTAATACATCACATTAATAGAATAAGGGACAAAAAACACATGATCATATCAATATATTCAGAAAAAGCATTTGACAAAATCCAATGTCCTTTCATAACTAAAAAACACTCAACAAACTAGGAGTATAAGGAAACTTCTTCAATGTGATAAACAGTGTCTATGAAAAACCCATTGCTGATAACCATACTTCATGGTGAAAAAAATGAAAGCTTCCCCCTATGACCAGGAACAAAACAAGGATATCCATTTTCACTTCTATTTGAGACTGTACAGGAGATTCAAACAAAGGCAATTAGGCAAGAAAAAGAAATAAAAGATATCCAGATTAAAACAAAAGAATCAAAATCCTCTCTCTTTGAAGATGGCATGATCTTGTATACAAAAAGACCCTAAGGAAAACACACACACACACAGCCATTACAATGAATAAACACATTCAATATGGTTGGAGAATTTACGATGAATATATAAAAATCAGTTCTATTTCCATATGCAGGTCCTGTGCAATAAAGAATTTGGCTGGCTTTATCCCCAGTTTCTTAGAGGTAACCTCTAAATCCTTGAAATTTCCCAAGTGATAGGAGACTATCATGGTCCCGGATATTTTATGCACATGAAGTGACTCACAGTGGGCTCCTAAATAGTTTAGCTAACAAGATGGCTCAAGATGAGGACTGGCCATGACAGAAAGCCTAACCATACAATTAGAGGGTTGAGGCTTTGAGTCATGTGATTTCAACCCAACCTCAGGAAACAGGAAGAGATTAGTGATTTACTTCAACCATGGCAAATGATTCAATCAATTGTGCCCAGGTAATAAAACCCCAATAAAAAACTCTGGACACCAATCTCAGGTGAGCTTACCTGGTTGGCAATACTGTGCATATTGTCACACACTGATGTGCTGGGAGGTTGACATGTCCTAACTCCATGGGGAGAGCACAATGAATCTTTGCAGTTGGGACCCTCCTGAACCTTGCTCTATGTGTCTCCTGTTTTGCTGGATTCTGATTTTCATCCTTTGACTATAATAGAGTTATAGTAAGAAATATAGCACTTCTCTGAATTCTGAGTCATTCTAGCAAATTAGCAAACCTGAGGGGGAAGTAGAAATCCTGAAGTTTGTAGCTAGCTGCGCAAGCCTGGGGACCCCCGAACTTGTGCCTGGTGTCTCAAGCGAGAGAAGTCTCATAGAGGACTGTGCCTTAACCTGTGAAATTTGGCCCAACTCTGAGTAGCTGGTATCAGAAATCACTGGAATTAGCACTGAATAATACAAAAATGAAACTAAAAATAAACAATTCCATTTATAAGAACATCAAACATAATAAAATACTTAGGAATAAATTTATTGAATGAAATTAAAGATCTAAATAAATGGAACAATAGCCCATATTCATGAATGAGAAGATTTAAAATGTTAGGATGGAAATACACCTCAAATTGATCTACAGATTCAATGCAGTCCCTGTCAAAATCCCAGCTGCTTTTTGTTTTTGGAAATAATTAACAAACTTATCCTAAAATTTATATGAAAATGCAAGTGATCTAAAATATCCAAAACCACTTTTGAAAAGAAGAACAAAGTTAAAGGACTCATAATTCTCAATTTCTAACCTTAGTACAAAGCTAAATTAATTAAGACTGAGTGGTACTGACACAAACCCAGATATACAGATGAACGGGAAAAAAACTCAGAGTCCGGGAATAAGCCCTTACATTTACAGTCAATTGATTTTTAACACTGGTGCAAAGACAATAAAATAGCAACCAATACTGTTCTCAACAAATGGTGCTGAGACATCTTGATATACATGCAAAAGAATAATGTTGGACTCTTAGCACAAAAGATACACAAAAGTTAACTTAAAATAGATAATAGACACAAATGTAAGAACTAAAACTAAAAATCTTAGGAAAAAAAAGTAGTAAACTTTTGTGACCTTGGGTTAGATAATAATTTCTTAGATGAAATACCAAAAGCACAAGCAACAAAAGAAAAAAATAGAAAGAATTGGACATCTTCATAATCTAAAAAGGTTTTTTTTTCTTCAAAGGATACTATAAAGAAAGAAAAAACAGCACATAGAATGGGAGAAAATATTTGTAAGTCATATATCTGTTAAGTGATTGGTATTCAGAAAATGTATTAAGATAACAATACAGCTGACAAACAGGCTCAAGCACTGAATAAACATTTCCTCCAAATAAGATATATAAACGGCCAATTAGCACATGAGAAGATGTCCAACATCATTAGTGCTTAGGGAAATGTAAATGAAAAGAACAAGGAGATACCACATACACTAGGATAGCTAAAGTTAAAAATACAGACAATAACAAGTATTGGTGAGAATGCAAAGAAATTAAACCCTTACAATGCTGGTAGGAATGTAAAATGGTGCAGCTGCTTTGGAAAACAGTTCAGAAGTTCCTCAAAAAGTTAAACATAGAGTTACCATATGAACCAACATTTATATTCCTAGGTACATACCGAACAGAAATAAAAACATACATCCACAAAAAACCTTGTGTACTAACGTTCATAAGATCATGATTTGTAATAATCAAAAAATGTATTCAACCCAAATGTCCATTAACTGAATATTGGGTAAACAAAATGTGGTTTACCTATACAATGGAATATGATTTGGCAATAAAGAGGAATGAAGTACTGATTCATGCTACAACATGGATGAACCTTGAAAACATTATACAAAATCAAAGAAGTCAATCACAAAGACCACGTATTGCATAAATACATTTATATGGAAAGTAGAGAATAGGCAAAGTTACAGTGACAGAAAGTAAATTAGTGGTTTCCACAGAAGAGAGCAAAGGAGAACTGGGGAGTGACTGCTAATGGATGTGGGGTTTCTTTCCGGAGTGACTAAAATCTTCTAAAACATTTTTTAGAACATTTAGTTAGGGGTGATGATTGCATAACTCTGTGAATATACTTAAACCACCAAATTGTACATTTTAAAAGGGTAAATTTTATAGTTTGTGAAGACTATCCTAATAAAACTATTATGTAAAAACTGAATTGTTCAATAAAAGAGTAAATAAAAGAGGACCCACATAAGAAGAAAAAAAGAATAACTTTTAAAAGGTAAGAAATAAAGCTGAATTTGCAACTGAATGTCACTGGTTCTTATTTTTCATTAATAATTTAAGATGTAAAGAAAAAAGTCTCGTGTGAATATTTAATAAATAAGTTGTTAGAAATATGAAAGGAGACTGTAGAATTTTGGAGGGTTATTTCAGGTTTTCCATCTGTTTCAAATACATAGGCTTTGTCTCTTTAACTTTTCATGGAAGTTTATTACTAATAGCCTCTTGTTTCCGAGATTAAAATCACATTGAAAAATAGAGAATTAGATTCTGACGTTGAACACAACGGATTGGCCTGTCATCAATATATACTTGGAGTTGGAGTTAGTAAAAATATCTCAATTTCCTTTCTCATAACCTAACAAATAAAAGTTTGTGGCATTTTGTGATTTAAAAAAGAAAAGAAAAGGCCATGTCTCTTGGTAGATTAGTTTCAAAGAACTCGCTTTTTCCTTCCCAAATACTGGTCAGCCACTGCCCATAGGTTTGAAACATCTAAAAGCGTAAGACTGAAGGAAGTTAAGAAGGATGAAGGTAGAGAAAAATAATAATTTTTACTTGTTTTTCAAATCATCTTTTTCATCACTGTCAACTTGACTTTCCTTAGAATTCCCAGCTCTGGGTTGGTACAACCAAGAGGAAAGCTACAACAATGTTAAATTATTTTATACAGGTAAAACAAAAGAGAATAAACTAAATATTTTTCCCTAAAATAGAATTCATTCCATGTAAATTGCAGTCTGAGGAAGCAGGAAAAGTGAAGCCATAATCTCCCCATAATTACTGGTTTAAATGTTTTCCAAACCCTGGCAAGTAAGGAATTAGGAGGCAAATAGTGATCATTACAGTGGAGTGTCTGACTTTGAGCTCAGTTACTATCTTGCTCACAGAAGTAAATTAGTCAAAGTCATAGTGACTTTAAGCTTAGTCACTATCTTGCTCACAGAAGTAAGTTCTTGCTGGAACACCAATAGAGAGAGGCAGGACAAGAGGAAACTGATGACGAAACAAATAACAGACATGTAACAGCAATCATATCAGCTGGCACTTTGCTCCATCCTCTCATGCAAAAACATTTTGTCTTTTTTGCTTGTAGATTTCATGATTTTTGTCTTAACAGTAACATACTATTATCTTTTCTATAAAAACAGATTCTTAAATGGTAGGGAAAAGGTGTAATTTGATAGGCAAAGCAGAAACTAGGGGAACGTATCAGACCATTTCCTAACTTTCCACTTGCTTATAAATAATTAGTTCCTAATTACTTGCGCTTGGGATTCTGTGTCTCCTTCTCCATAGGGAAGATGATACTAATGTATTATGAGTGGACATTTTTTGTATATATATTGTTTTATATTCGCTGCACTAATCAAGCTACTGTGTCAAATCCACATTGGTGATAAAGTTCATATGGTAAAACAAACACACAAGAATAGAAAAAAACAAAAAGAAAGATACAAGGGTTAACCTGCCCTATCAGATATTTGAAAAAATAGCATAAAACATGTACAATCAAAACAATGTGTTTCTGATACATGAGTAAACAGACCCATGGAATAGTATAGAAAACTCAGAAATAAACCCAAGTTCATATGAAAATTGAGGATATCATAAAGGTAGCATCTCAAACCACTGGGACAAAAATAGATTATTTAATAATTTATTCTGGAACAAATGGTTAGCTACTTGGAAGAGGACAAAATTACACCTACACTAGAATAAACTCCAACAGGACCAAGGACCTACATGAAATAAGTTAAACTATACACATACTAAAAGAAATCAGAGCTGAATTCCACTTAACTTCTGTGTAGGTAAAGACTTCATAATTAGGATTCAAAATCCAGAGGCAATTTTTAAAAAGAAAAACTTGACTATATAAAAAGCTTTAAAAGCATATGAATGACAAAATACCATAAGCAAAATCAAAGACAAGTGAAAAAGTGAAAGAAAATCTTTGTAACACCTATCACAAATGGATAATATCCCCAATATATAAGGAACTCTAAAAAATTAGAGGACAACAAAACAAAAACCTGGAAGAAAATGGGGAAAAGACAAGAAAACAATTCACAAACAAAAGGTACAAAGTATTTCTTAAATATTTGAAAAAGATATTTAAACTCATGGAATGAGGGAGGAATGACACCTCTAAGAAGATGAATTTTGCATTTTATCCAATTTTTTTGTAATTTACCTCATTAGAAAAGCTGATCTTCATTACTTATCATTATCAATGTTCCAAACAGGGCAAAGGATCTATTCAGCTGATTCTTCCATCCTCTCACTTTCAGTCTGTATGTGTCCCTAGGTCTGAAGTTGGGTCCCTTGTAGACAGCATATATATGGGTCTTGTTTTTGTATCCATTCAGCAAGCCTGTGTCTTTTGGTTGGAGCATTTAATCCATTCACATTTAAGGTAATTATCGATATATATGTTCCTATTACCATTTTCTTAATTGTTTTGGGTTTGTTTCTGTAGGTCCTTTTCTTCTCTTGTGTTTCCCACTTAGAGGACTTCCTTTAGCATTTGTTGTAGAGCTGGTTGGGTGGTGCTGAATTCTCTTAGCTTTTGCTTGTCTGTAAAGCTTTTGATTTCTCCATAGAATCTGAATGAGATCATTGCCAGGTAGAGTAATCTTGGTTGTAGGTTCTTCCCTTGCACCACTTTAAATATATCGTGTCACTCCTTTCTATCTTGTAGAGTTTCTGCTGAAAAATCAGCTGTTAACCTTATGGGAGTTCCCTTGTATATTATTTGTCATTTTTTCCCTGTTGCTTTCAATAATTTTTCTTTGTCTTTAATTTTTGTCAATTTGATTACTATGTGTCTCAGCATGTTTCTCCTCGGGTTTCTCCTGCCTGGGACTCTCTGCGCTTCCTGGACTTGGGTGGCTATTTCCTTTCCCATGTTAGGGAAGATTTCAACTATAATCTCTTCAAATATTTTCCCAGGTACTTTCTCTCTTCTCCTTCTGGGACCCCTATAATGCAAATGTTGGTGCGTTTAATGTTGTCCCAGAGGTCTCTTAGGCTGTCTTCATTTCTTTTCATTCTTTTTTCTTTATTCTGTTCTGCGGCAGTGAATTCCACCATTCTGTCTTCCAGGTCACTTATCCGTTCTTCTGCCTCAGTTACTCTGCTATTGATTCCTTCTAGTGTAGTTTTCATTTCAGTTATTATATTGTTCATCTCTGTTTGTTTGTTCTTTAATTCTTCTAGGTCTTTGTTAAACATTTCTTGCATCTTCTCGATCTTTGCCTCCATTCTTTTTCCGAGGTCCTGGATCACCTTCACTATCATTATTCTGATTTTTTTCCTGGAAGATTGCCTATCGCCACTTCATTTAGTTGTTTTTCTGGGGTTTTATCTTGTTCCTTCATCTGGTACATAGTCCCCTGCCTTTTCATCTTGTCTATCTTTCTGTGAATGTGGTTTTCATTCCACAGGCTGCAGGACTATAGTTCTTCTTGCTTCTGCTGTCTGCCCTCTGGTGGATGAGGCTATCTAAGAGGCTTGTGCAAGCTTCCTGATGGGAGGGACTGGTGGTGGGTAGAGCTGGGTGTTGCTCTGGTGGGCAGAGCTCAGTAAAACTTCAATCCATTTGTCTGCTGATGGGTGGAGCTCAGTTCCCTCCCTGTTGGTTGTTTGGCCTCAGGTGACCTAGCACTGGAGCCTACCCAGCTCTTTGGTGGGGCTAATGGTGAACTCCAGGAGGACTCATGCCAAGGAGTACTTCCCAGAACTTCTGCTGCCAGTGTCCTTTTCCTCACGGTGAGACAGAGCCACCCCCCGCCTCTGCAGGAGACCCTCCAACACTAGCAGGTAGGTCTGGTTCAGTCTCCTATGGGGTCACTGCTCCTCCCCCCCAGGTCCTGATGCACACACTACTTTGTGTGTGCCCTCCAAGAGTGGAGTCTCTGTTTCCCCCAGACCTGTCGACGTACTACAATCAAATCCTACTAGCCTTCAAAGTCTGATTCTCTGGGAATTCCTCCTCCCGTTGCCGGACCCCCAGGTTGGGAAGCCTGACGTGGGGCTCAGAACCTTCACTCCAGTGGGTGGACTTCAGCGGTATAATTGTTCTCCATTTTGTGAGTCACCCACCCAGCAGTTATGGGATTTGATTTTATTGTGATTGCACCCCTCCTACCATCTCCTTGCAGCTTCTCCTTTGTCTTTGGATGCGGGGTATCTTTTTTGGTGAGTTCCAGTGTCTTCCTGTCAATGATTGTTCAGCAGCTAGTTGTGATTCTGGTGCTCTCGCAAGAGGGAGTGAGCGTGCGTCCTTCTACTCTGCCATCTTGAACTAATCTCTCTGTTCAGCTGATTCTTATGCAGATTTCCATATGCTTCTCCTGTTTGCATCACACCTGCTCCCTCACTTTCAAAGGTATTCAGTGCCCCCTTTCCTAAGGCTTTCTTGGGGTCTAGAGTATCGATCATTTGGTTTCTGTGCTTTTGTTTTCTATGCCCATCTATTTTCTAGCATCTGAAATGTATTTCTGCCTTCTCTTCTGTACTTACTGTTCATGTGAGTGTCCACTTTTCTTATTCCTCAACCACAACTTTATTGGAACTTTGCAGGGAGTGGAGATAAACCTGAGTTTCGTTTTATTTATTTTTCCCCAACTTTATAAGGAATAATTGACAAATATAATTGCATATATTCAAAGTACACAATGTGAGGATTTGATATACATTATGGAATGATTACTGAGTTATATTTATATCTGATGGCCTCAGAGGCACTGAAAGTACTTCAACAAGGTGACCAACAGAAGGGATTCTGAGCCAAGGGATTCCACTGGTTTCTTGATTATCACATTGGAATGTTCCTGTTGTGAAACAATAGGGCTTAGTGTTCAGAGCATGGACTCTCCAACTTACTCCATAACTATGAGCATAAGTTGCCTCGGAATGAAAATGGATATAATAATCATATCTACCTGTTAAGGTTCTTTTGATGGCTAAATGACTTAATGCCTATAAAAGCACTTAAGACAGTGCCAGCCACAAAATAATCATTCGATATGTATTAGTGTTTATTACCATTACCACAATGCCCCGAAAACAGCAGTTATGTCTATCTTCAACCAATCCTGTGGTAGAAACTCTAGGTAGAGTCATGAGGTTCACTGTCATTTGTACTGTGAAGTTTTAAACACTCAGACCATCTCACCTGGTTTTATTTGGTGCCTAATTTTCTCATATCCATAGTTACACATTTAAGTAACAGCAATGGGGGAAAGATATATAGTCAATTTTCTTTCCATTTAATTTGTTTCTCATCAGTTCACTATGTATCTATTGACTATGCAAAGCATTGAGTTAGGTATATTGGAGGACAGAAATATTTATAATAGGGACTATCTTCTAGGAGTATATGTGGAATGATAACATAACAGGTGAAAACTATATTTCATAAAAGATTTAAGTAACATTTCATGGAGAAAATAGAAGAGATGGTTAAAGGTATATTGGATTCTTAAAATACAATTGAAAAACTGAGTCATAATATTTCTATTGAAATCATTCCTGAATTATTTAAATAAACCATTTAACACCAGGGATGGGCTTGCCATGAAATGAATGGAACTTTAGAATTCAGGGACCCTCATTTACATGGGGCTCCTACCAGGCCCTATGAGGGGTTCCAAAAATGTGTTCACCAAGTCACGTGTTTATATAAAATTTGGAGAAGTAAGATGGTTTAAAAACGGTCTCTTTAAACTCTGACTTACCTTTCAACACTCTTGCCCTTGTGGCAGGTGGCACTGGAGTGACTGTGAGCATTTTGGGACCTCTACAAAGGAGAACTTCAGTGGAGAATGTATTTCATTTGGGCTTAGTAGGATATATATTATGTGGTGCACAATCAATTCTGGTGTAGGAACAGATTCCAAAATACTTGCACGTCTCGCTGCATGAACCCACTCTGCGAGGTGGCACAGGTGGTGAGTATCAGAGGGCCTGTTTATAGTATGAACATGCCCTACAGCTCTCAGTACAGGAAGTATCAGGATAATGGGGAGAAAAAGGTTTGAAATGTGTGCAGCCAGGAGGCAGGTTGTGGAAATTTCTTCCAGTCATCAGTGTTGTAAAATTATAAGCAGTGCCTTCAATTTTCATGGAGTCTAGTCAAAACAATGCCACCTGTCAGGAATATACTGAATAATGCAGCAAACACCATTACCAACATATCACAAATTTTTAAAGGAGAATTGTGCACGAAATTCAAGTTATCAGCATTATTTTGTTTATAGGGCACACACCTGTCCTTCAAGGAGCCAGGACACCAGAATGTGTCTATCTGTTGTATGCATCCCTAGGTATTGGGCTGTATCTTAGCACATCTGATCGATCTTGCCCTGATGCAGTCTGGCATGTCCAGACAAATCAGTGAGCAAAACTGCCACTAAGGCTACAAAACAGCCTGAAGAAACAAGTGTTCCAGTGACAAAACTCCTCATACCTGTTGATCAGTAAGTCAATGAATACAACTGAAGAGTAATTCAATTACACAATTATGTAGCTCAATACATAATGGAGTCACAACTTTTAAATGCCTTTGATTTGTTTTCGTGTATTCCTTGATTTCAGATTAATTTTGCATTTTTATACTTACTGATTGTACCAAAATTAAAGTATTATAGAGGTATGGGAGGCAGTTAATTAAAGTTTTTGTGCTATTTTGTGTGTGTATGTTTGTGGTATTTGTCAGCTTTTTAAATTTTTCAAGTTTTGTAATTTTTTTCATTTTCTAAATATATATTCACACATAAATTGTACACACTGGAACCTACAGCCTAGGGTCATGGCCAGGTTGACAAGATTTGTATAGGCACAGCCCTTAGTGCAATGCTTATCACACAAGGAGTTCTCAACAAGTCCTGGCCCCCGGTGTTATTTAAAAGTAACCAGCAGGGTGCCTGACACAGAGCAGGGTCTAAGACCTATCTTCTTCCTTTCTTCACCACTTTTAAAAACTCACTTAATTGCTGTGGAACCCAGTGGCTTCACTGAATTACAATAACTACCAACCAACGATAAGCACTATGTGGCTTCTCGTATTTTTCACCTCTAACGTGCCCAATAATGTGGATATGGCCCAGAACTTGTAGGCTGGAAAAGGCAAATATCATCCTAAATATTAGAATACTAGAATAGGAAGTATAACCTCAAAGCTTTACAGGGAGGCTTCCCTGGTAGCGCAGGGGTTGAGAATCTGCCTGCCAATGCAGGGGACACGGGTTCGAGCCCTGGTCTGGGAAGATCCCACATGCCGCGGAGCGAGTAGGCCCGTGAGCCACAACTACTAAGCCTGTGCGTCTGGAGCCTGTGCTCCGCAACAAGAGAGGCCACGATAGTGAGAGGCCCGCGCACCATGATGAAGAGTGGCCCCCGCTTGCCGCAACTAGAGAAAGCCCTCGCACAGAAACGAAGACCCAACACAGCCAAAAATAAATAAATAAATAAATTTATTTAAAAAAAAAAAAAAAGCTTTACAGGAAGGTCAGAGGCAACACACACCCAAGAGCCATACATATTTGAATAGAGTCGTCAAAAAATAAATAAATAAACAAACAAAAGAGGTAACCAATGTCCTATTATTTATTCACTATCTTGCTTTTTTCATTTTTTAAAGTTTTCCCCTTTCTTTCCTCTCTCCATACTAGTTCTAATATCCCCTTTATTATTCTTTGAAAATACGTGTACTATTTTTACCCCAGTTATTTTTGTCTATATTGTTACCATTTTAATTTTTTTTTTTAATTCTGAATTGTGCTTTAATTTCCCCCATATACACTTTTAGTTCTTCTCCATATTGGGGTACTTAGGATATCTTTTGTCGTCTTTTTATTTTTCACTCCAACTCTTTCATACCTGCCTTTCCATTGCCCCCCTCTCATATGTAATGCCCCCATATCCCACGCCATTCCAACTCTGCTTTCTAGCATCTTCGGCTGCACTGTTTCATAAAAACGCCCTGTAGGAAAAGGTAACTGCTTTGTGAATTGCTAATCCCTAAAGCCAATGGGAAACTTTGGAATCTCCTATTAGTCTCAAGACTGAAATCCTACCTCAATCAGAGATAATTATTATACTAAGCAAGAGAATTTCAATAGTCTTCTCAAATTGATCCCAAAGATGTCACCTGCAATGCTGCTGCCTCATTCAGCTTTAGCCACTTTCAATTAACTGAACAGCATAGAGCACTCCCAAGGGACTAGGAGCAAACTAAATCCGAACTACAAACAAGCAGAGATAGCTGAAGCAATTAAGCCCTTGGTGGCTTAACTCCAGGGTGCCCAGAAGTCTTGTTCAAGGCCAAGGACCCAACTGCAGTAGGTGCTATATTAAATCAGTCCAGTCCCAGGAAGCAGCTAATAACTGATAAATTTGGGCTCTGCAGACATTATATAATTAATAAGAGAAAGAAGCGGGCAGGGGGACTTGTGGCCTGAATAATTTGATTTAGCACTCTCTACAGCCCACTTCCACAAGGTAATGTCCAAATCTGTACTTTACTTTGCAAACATGACCTCATTTACTTCCTAGCACAATACAATACTCTACTGTAAAATTGCATTATATATAATTCCTTAAGACCCCATCAGATAATCTAAGCCAAGCAGCTCTTTAAATGAATTATATCACCAGCAGAACTAAGCGGGTCTCATTCATGGAATTGGACAAACGTAAAGAAGAGCCAGTGGCTGGGGGAGAAGGCAGGGGAAGGAGAGCAGAAGCTGGAAAAACTAAACAGAAAAGGAAGCAAGGAAGTGTGTGTGTGAGTGTTTGAAGTATTGGAGTGACTCTAAAAAAACAGTCCCCAGAGTGAATCCCCGTAGTGGTGCATATCTGATGATGGGGTCAGAGAAGCATTTCAAAGGTGCTTACGTTCTGACTCAGACTGGATTACAGAAGTCTCTGCCAAGCTTCTTCCAGGAGAAGGCAGATGCTAAGTCCTAGTTCCTCCTTCACTGCTTCCCCTCACTCTTGCCCCCTCCCCTCCTATCATCAGGGAGCAGCACAGAAGGAGAGTTCTGGGACTAAAGAGGCTTATCTGTACTAGCAGCTTATCTATGGCTAGCAGTAAACCTTGACGTTAAAACTAAAGGAATTCTAGCCCTCCTGCCATTTCTCTTTTTTTCAAAGCTATTCCAATTCCTTCGGAGTTTCTTTTCCCAATTTATGCACTCTGATCAATCAAACAAGCGATAAGTGCAAATTCAGGCCCTACTGTGCTCCAGAAACCATGCAAGGCCTGAGGACATAAACATAAAGATACTCTCCCTGATACCAAAGAACTTACATCACTGTTGAGGATATAAAGCCTAAACATTAAAGAACTGAAAAGAGCTAGACATCAACTGGTGCATGTTGAATTACAGTGCAGATGAGTAGGTTCTGCGTTCAAAGGACAAAGAACTGAAGGGCTGGGTAGTTAGGCCCTTGAGGTGGAAGCAGAAACTGGATATGCTTTAATAGACACAGTGGGGGAGGACAAAAAGTCAGAAAAGGCTCATGTCATGAGCAAAACCACTTGAAAAATAAGGCTGACCTTTGGAGGGAGTAAACGAGCCTGGTGCGAGGAAATCCCTAAGGTATTGATGGAAAATTGAAGGAAAATTCAACTCCACCTCTAGAAGCCTTTAGACATCAATCTAAAGAGTTCGGACCTTTTTCTGATGTGGGAAAACAAGAGTGTGTTTAAGGAAGGACTAGCTTGCTCAGTTGTTTGTTCATGAATACATGAAGGTACTGTGGACAAAACAACGTTGCCTGTCATTTCAGTAAACAACAAATGTTGCCCACCATCAAGCTATCAGCCACTGCAGCTGCCCCTGATGGTGTGCCCCAAGGGGAATTCAGGATGGAGGAAAAGAGGATACCAGACCTGGAGAGTTAAAATGCAAATCAAAGGAATAATTTCAATGAACCCAGACTCTCACATCCTCCCATACATAGAAAAGCATGAAAATCCTTAACTTGAGATGTCTGGTTTTTGTTATTAGCAGTAATCTTTTTGATGTTTGACTATGTTTTTTTTCAGGAAAAAACTCCCTTTTATCCTGGCTTCTCCTATACCTCTTTGGAACAGTTCCTCAGAGCACCTGAGAGGCTGTTTCCTGGACTATAGTCCTCAGTTAGGTCCCCAAATAAAACATAACTCTCAACATTTAGGTTGTGCTTTTTTTTTTTTTTTTTTTTCAATCGACAGTGTGCATGTGAAGGTATTTATTAATTTTCATTTATTCCATACCTTACTTCTGCAAAAGATTTAGCTTTATAAGAAAAGAAATCTATACCATTTGGAAAAACAAGTGGGTAAGAATGTCAGAGGTAATTTTAAGGAGTAATACAAGAAACTAAACCTTTCAGGCAATAATTCATCTTTTCAAGTCAAAATAATTTCAAATGTAATGAGGATATGAGAATAGCAGATAAACTGGTAGTTAAGAACAGAGCACAGAAGTAGTTCTTAATATACACAATAATTACATATATAATAAATAATAAATATATTTTGAGTACATGCTATACATGTATAAATATATTTCTATTGATATATTTATATCTTTATAAATAAATATTTAAGAAGATAATCACAATAACCATCACAGAACTCAATATCCCTGGGTTTATCCCCATTCACCCCACAGGAACTCGAATTATGGAATTACCAGCAAGTGTCTTACATGCTTTTTATGGACCACTCCTCTGAGCAATAATATGGCATGAATTATAGACACCCCTTTATTTCAGACACACTGATGGTGTGGGTGGTGGAAGCAGTGCCACAGATAATAGTGATGCACAACAAAGATATGTGATCGCTGCCGCCCAGTTCTGTCTGTATTTGGGCAGCCAAAGTGATGAGGGCATATTGTCTGCATGGAGGGCCTTGGTATGCGTCCTACTAAAGGAATCAGTGCTGCACACAATCGCTGCAGACAGCCCTAGCACATCTGTTTCAGGAACATTATGCAATGAATGAGCTACAGAGACCATACTGAAAAAGCCTTTGGTTTTCAATCTTTCATTTATTGCAGCCCAACCAAAAGACAATCACCATGAGCCAACCAAAAGACAATCTGAGCAACAGACTTGTTATATGCAGAGTTGCCCTTTCTTCTTAACTATTGGGTCATTGTCTTTGATCCATTGGGGTCTCTTCTCTCTCTCCCTTTAGAAGTTAGTGATAAAGAAGACTTCCCCTCCCACGTGATAGTGCCTTGGCAGCTCCTACCGCTGGACTTAATGGAAGCCCAGACACAGCTCAGAATTAAGCTGAGACCTTGCTATAAAAGGAAAGCTGGACCAAAGTAGAAGTATACACATTTAAAAATTCTGAAACTAGAGGAGGGTGACTTTGTAAGTTTGAGGAACACAGTCATGAAGCAAATAATTATAGATGATTGCACAGGGCAGGGATGTAAACTTTCTGTCACATTCTCTCCTCTTTCCCAATGTTAAAAACAGAAAATAAGACAAGTCCAAAATGGAGGTGCTTAAGCTAAGCTCCACATCACCAAACCAAGACAATTACAATTTCAGCTCTCCCAGAAATGGAAACTTAAGCCAGTCAATCAGGAATCACCTGATCAGCACTAGTTAGGTCATCTGCCCGACAGACCCTTGCCACCACCTAAAGGAAAGTCACTCTGCAATAATCAACCCACTTTTAGCCAATATAATTTCCTAGTTCCCACTCCCTTCTGCCTATAATAGTCTTCAATTTTGTACAGCTCCTTTCTATCTGCTACACTGAATGCTGCCCAATTTGAATTGGTTTTTTTTGCTCAAGTAAACTTTTAAAAATTTTAATATGCCCCAGTTTATCTTTTAACAGTACTGGTGTCAGAAGAGGGAACTGAAGGAGACCCAGGAGCAAAAAGCAACCAGGCATTAGGTACCTGTTGGAACCCTTGAGTTTGCTGCTTCCTTGCTGCTTCTAGAGGTCACTTGTGGGTAAATCCCTCTCAGAACCTAGCCTCACAGATTTTGTATCATGAACTTTCAGACTTTATTTGAGCATTTCTTTTTCTGGATTGGGTCCAGAAACCTGCCAGAGTCAGACTAGTCTGGGTTAGACTGGGTCCTGCTTAAGCTGGACAGGTCCAGTGTGAGGCCTTGGGTGAATAAAATTTTGTTTTAAGGGTGAACAAGCAGATTAACTTTACCAAAGATAATCCTGAATTACAGTAGCCACAGTGGGGAACTTTTAACCTAGATAAGCTTATCCATTTAGGAGGTGCCCTGGAGAAAAAAAGGTCTCAGTCAAGCACTCACCATAAAGGATAGAGGGAAAATTATTTTTCCTCTTCTAGAGTTTCTGGTGACCAGGATGAGACCCACTGTGACACCCTATGCACTCCAGACCCTGCAGATAGGATCCTGGGAAAACTGGTAGAAGCCAGCAAAGAGTGAGAATCCTTACCAAAGTCAGCTCCTCCAGATCTCTATCTGTAGTGTCCGGTCAAAAGAGGAAGGTAAAATTTCACATTCCTTCCTTTTCAAATTCAGATTGGCAGGACAAACATTTGTAAAAATTAGATCTGTGAATTGTGACTCATGAATTTGCTTTCAAGTACCCACTGGTTGTTGATCCTTTTTCTTTCAGGGACAGCTATTGCCTTTCTTGTTTGTCTTGTTCTGTGTCCTGAGAACTTGGCTTGGCAACTGTCAAGTTGGGGGGCCCCCAAAATATGGCTAGACAGAAGTGTGAACTGCACCTCATTTATGACTAGATATGGCTGGACAGAAATATGGTCTGCATTCCACTTGTGGCTAGAGTCCCAGCAACTGTTGCCAGCTCTCAGGGGAATTGTTAAAGTCTTTCTTTTGGTTATCTTTGGAAGTAGCTCTGGATCTTGGGAGAGCCGTATCTTTTGCACCATCTTTGGAGATGCTTCCTACGTCCCAAGGGTTGTTCAATACTGCCGGGAATATTTACTGTTTGTCCCAGCTGAAAGGTTCAAGATATTTGAAAGGATTTTTTTTTTGAAGTATCTCTATGGTCAGAAGTTGAACAAATTGGAAGCTGATATTCAGAGCCTGATAGAAATCTGGTTTTTAGGTCTTCTCTCCTAGGCTAAAATGAAATTATGTACCCAGGGAGAAAAACAAAAACATTGTGAAGCCTTTGTGGAAGGATTTACTAAAACATTTCAAAGACACACAGGTCTAAATCTAGAACATAAGACTCTTTTGACTTCCACCTTAGTTGAAGAGCTCCCTGATAATATTTTAAAAAAAAAAAAAAGAAGCAAATTGAAGATAATGTAGTTGAATGGGTGGGGCAGCCTCCATATCACTCCGATTGCACTCAATTCTTTGAGGAATTAAAAAACAACTGTACTTGTTTTACAAATCTAGTGTTTAAAAGAACAGAAATGTGGCTAGAGAAACAATTCAGGGCCCACCTATCCTCTTTCTACCAATCCCAAAATCTCCGCTATACATCTCAAAAGACTTCATATTGTAAAAGATCTAGACTTCAGAAACAAAAGTTCTACTTAGTGGAACTTGTATTCTTTCTCTGTGCCTTTTGAGATTAAGCATTCTATCTAGTCTTCTCCAGGAACCAAGGTAATTCTTATCACAAAAAGGAAAAAGAAAAAGCTATATTGAAAAACAGGCCTATGAAAAATCTTAAAAGTCTCTTCCACATATATTGCTAAGAAGCCTTAGTCATCTGAGCAGGTAACCTTAACTTAGTCCATCTACCAGAAACACAATTGTTTTATAAACTCGTGAGTTGTGCATTATTGTACCTGTCTTGTCACTAAAATTTTAAAACGAAAGCTATAAGAGCTCTGTGTCTGTCTGTATGTTTATGTATGTATATGTATGTATGTTATAAATGTGTGATTTTTTTCCTACCTCTGGATGGTTTTTCAAAAACTAATGTGTAAAGAGCTCGATTTAATTGACTTAAAGACAAACAAGTGTTCCTATAAATTAACTATACTCTCAGAAGCATAGAAACTAACTTAAGTTTTTCAAGTTCAAATGATCTAGCATAATCTTCAGTAAATAAAAGCTAATTTAAGTTTGTTGGTTTAATTAAAACAGGCATGTCTTACAGTTAACAGCGATAAATAAAATATCTTTAGTCTACTTCGCTTTACTAAAAGTCAAATAAGCTTATGTTATCTCTGTTACAGAATTTAACAGCAAGAAAGATAAAATGGTTAGCTATTTAATGTTTCACGAAATTTTTATGAGTAATCAAAACATAATTGTTAAGAACAAGCAAATTAGATGTAAGTAAGAAAAGTTTATATGAGTTTTTCAACAATTATTATGCTTTAGGGTATGTCTACTTAAAAATAGTTCCCCATACTTTTTTTGGTAATTTAAAACCTTAAATTTATACTGAAATAAATTAAATGATGAATATTCACTGAATATCTAGAGCATTTCCAAGTAAGATAAAATACTGAAGCATTAATTATTGAACATAGGCTTATACACATTTGGCTTCCTTTTACAGAGGAACTAAAGATATTTGGATCTAATAGTAGACTTTTTTTTTTTTACCTCACTGAAAAATTTACTATAAGGAAGACTATACTTCCAGAAATTATGATATATTTATAAATTTGCCAATCCACAGAATGCTAGTGTGATAGACAATCCATAATTGCTTACTTCTTAGTTTTCACTAGGAATTAAGGACTCTAAGGGTTAAGAATTCTAATTAATGTATGCAATTTAAACTGTTTGGAAAAAAATCAGGGTAAAGAAAAAAACTGTGTATAAAAAGTAGGTAAGGAAAGTAAAATGACTGATTGTTCCAGAATGAGAAAAAGGAAAAATCATAGAACAAAATCTAAATGAATATTAACCCCTGAAAAACCTAATGAAAAATAAACAATTTACTACATAAAGAATTCAAAAAGTAGTAATAAGAATGCTAACTGAATTAGGGAAAAATTGATGAACACAGCGGCAATTTTAACAAAGAACTAGAAAAGATAAAAAGGAATCAGTCAGAACTGAAGAATACAATAACTGAAATAAAAGACACTAGAAGGAATGAACAGCAGACTAAGCAATACATAAGAACACACAAGTGATCTGGAATATAGAAAAATGGAAATCTCCATATCAGAATAGCAAAACAAAGAATAAATTTTTAAAAATGAAAACAGTTTAAGGGATCTTTAGGATAACTTCAAGCATACCAAAATTCACCTTATAGGGGATCCAGAAAAAGAGTGAGATGGAAAATATATTTTATGAAATTAAATGAAAACTGAAATTTTCACAAGCCTGAAGAAGGAAACAGGTGTCCAGGTATTGAAAGCACAGAGGGTCTCAAAGAAGATGAACTCAAACAATCCCACATTAAGGAATAACATAATTAAAATGGCAAAAATTAAAGGTAAAGAAAGAGGAAATTCTAAAGGCAGCAAGAGAAAAACAAGGGAACCCCCATAATGCTATCAGCTGATTTTTCTGCAGAAACTTTGCAGGTCAGAAGGGAGTAGCTTGATAAATATTAAGTAATGAAAGGGAAAAACCTGCAACCTAGGATACTCTACCCAGCAAGATTATCATTTAGAACTGAAGGAGAGATAAAAAAACCTCCCAGACAAGCAAAAACTAAAAGAGTTTATCAATACTAAACCAACCTTAGAAGAAATTTAAAGGGCTTTCTCTAAGTGGAAAAGAAGGCTATGACAAGAAGTTAGTATCTGTAGGAAATGAAAAATCCCACTGGTAAAGGAAAATATATAGTAAAGAAAGGTTGAGGATCAACCACTTAAATAAGCTAGTATGAAGATTAAAAGACAAAAAATTATAAAGTCAAGAAAAACTACAAGAATCAGTTAAATAAACTTGAGGATGTAAAATATGATCAAAAACACACAGTGTGGGGAAAGGGAGTAAAAATTGTAGATCTTTTAGACTGTGTGTTAACTTAAAGGACTACCTATTTAAAACAAATAGATATAGTTATAAGTCATCATATATGAACCACATGGTAACCATAAATCAAAAGCCTACAATAGATACACAAAAATAAGAGAGAAAGTAACACAAGCATACTAAAAGAAATCATCAAACTACAAGGGAAAAAACTAAAATAAGAAGAAAAGAAAAGGGAAGAACTTAAAAACAACTGGAAAACAAGTAGTAAAATGCCAATAAGTAAATACCTATCAATAATTACTTTAAATGTCAATGGACTAAATGCTCCAATCAAGAGACAGAGGGTGGCTGATTGGATAAAAAACAAAACCCATCTATATGCTACTTTCAAGAGACTCACTTCAGAACTAAAGACACACATAGACTGAAAGAAAGGGGATGAATAAAGGTATTTCATGCAAATGGAAATGATAAGGAAGTGGAGGTACCAATACTCAAATCAGACAAAATAGGCTTTTTAAAAAGTCAGTAACAAAAGACAAACAAGGGCATTATACAATGATAAAGGGATCAGTGCAAGAAGAAGATATGATACTTGTCAACATATATGCATCCCATATAGGAACACCTAAATATATAAAGCAAATGTTAACAGACATAAAGGGAGAAATTGACAACAATACAATAATAGTAGGGGACTTTAACACCCCACTTCCATCAGTATAAAGATCATCCAGACAGAAATTCAATAAGTCAACAGTGTTATTAAATAACACAATAGATTAATTTGACTTAGATACCTACAGGACATTCCATCCAAAAACACCAGAAAACACATTCTTTTCAAGTACATGTAGAACACTCTCCAAGATAGATCACATGCTAGACAACAACACATGTCTTAAAAAATGTAACAAGTTAGAAATTATATTAAGCATGTTTTACGACCACAGCAGTATGAAACTAGAAATCAATTACAGGGAAAAAAATGGAAAAAACACAAACACATGGAGACTAAACAACACACTACAAAAAAAAAAAAACAATGGGTGAATGAAGAAATCAAAGAGGAAATCAGAAAATATCTCAAGACAAGTGAAAATGGAAACACAACACTCCAAAATCTATGTAATGCAATAAAAGCAGTTTTAAGGAGGAAGTTTATAGTGATACAGGCCTACCTCAAGAAACAAGAAAAACCTCAAATAAACAACCTAACCTTACATCTACAGGTATTCGGGAAAAAAAAAAAAGAACAAACAAAACCCAAAAGTCAGCAGAAGAAGAAAAGAAATAATAAAAATAAGAAAGGAAATAAATAATAAAGAGGGAAAAAAATCAATGAAACCAAGAGGTAGGTCTTTGAAAAAAAAAAAAAAAATCAGTCAGACACACCAAGAAGAAAAGAGGACCCAAATAAACAAAACAAGAAATGAAAGAGGAGAAAAAAAAAGAAAAACAGATACCACAGAGATACAAAAAAATCATAAGAGAATACTATGAACCGTTATATGCCAAAAAATTGGACAAACTAGAAGAAATGGACAAATTTCAAGAAACAAACACCCTTCCAAGAGTGAATTAGGAAGAAGCAGACAATGTGAACAAACTGATCACTAGTAGTGAAACTGAATTTATAATTTAAAAAATTCCAGCAAACAAAAGTCCAGGAACAGATAGATAGCTTCACAGGGGAATTCTACCAAACATATAAAGAAGAGCTAATATCTATCTTTATCAAA
Source organism: Eschrichtius robustus (assembly GCF_028021215.1). Taxonomy (NCBI): domain Eukaryota; kingdom Metazoa; phylum Chordata; class Mammalia; order Artiodactyla; family Eschrichtiidae; genus Eschrichtius; species Eschrichtius robustus. The sequence continues at coordinate 82,128,877 of NC_090829.1, read as the reverse complement.
CTACTCCAAAAATTGAGGCAGACGGAACACTCCCAAATTCATTCTACAAGTCCACCATTACCCTGATACCAAAATCAGACAAACATAATAAAAAAGAGAAAATTACAGGCCAATCTCTGACGAATATAGAAGCCAAAATCCTCAAGAAAATATCAGCAAATCAAATTCAAAAATATATAAAAAGAATCATGCACCACGATCAAGTGTGATTTATTCTAGGAAAGCAACAATGGTTCAATATTTACAAATCAATCAGTGTGGTAAACCATATTAGCAAAAGGAAGGATAAAAATCACATGATCATCTCAATAGATTCAGAAAAAGCATTTGACAAAATTCAACATCCACTCATGATAAAAAAAACTCCCATCAAAGTGAGTATAGAGGGAAGGTATCTCAACATAACAAAAGCCATTTATGACAAACCCACAGCTAACATCAGATTCAACAGTGAAAAGCTGAAAGGTTTTCCCCTAAAATCAGAAACAAGTCAACGATGTCCCTCTCACCACTTCTATTTAACATAGTACTGGATGTCCTAGCCACAGTAATCAGACAAGAAAAAGAAATAAAAGGTACAAATTGAAAGGGAAGAAGTAAAACTTTCACTATTTGCTGATGACACAACACACTATATATGATACCCTAATGTCTCCACCAAAAAATTCTAGAAGTAAGAAATGAATTCGGTAAAGTTGCAGGATACAAGATTAACATACAGATATCTGTTCCTTTTCTATAAACTAATAATGAACTCTCAGAAAGAGAAATTAAGGAAACAGTCCTGGTTACGATCACATCAAAAAGAATACAATACCTAGGAGTAAACTTAACCAAGGATATTAAAGACCTATACTCTGAAAACTCTAAACATTGATGAAAAATTTGAAAATGATATAAAGAAATGGAAAGGTAGCCCATATAGTTGTATTGGAAGAGTTAATACTGTTAAAATGGCCATACTACACAAAGATATCTACATATTTAATGTAATCCCTATCAAAATACCCATGACATTCTTCACAGAACTAGAACCAAATAATCCCCAAATTCACATGGAACCATGAAAGACCCCAAATTGCCAAACAATCCTGAGATAAAAGAACAAAGCTGGAGGTATCACACTCCCTGACTTCAAACTATAGTACAAAGCTACACTAATCAAAACTATATGGTCCTGGAACAAAAATAGACATATAGATAAATGAAACAGAATAGAGGACCCAGAGATAAACCCACACACTTATGGTTGATTAATCTACAATCAAGGAGGCAAGAATATACAATGCAGAAAAGACAAACTTTTTAATAAGTGGTGCTCAGAAAACTGGACAGCGACATGTAAAACAATGAAATTAGAACATTTCTTTGCCATATACAAAGTAAACTCAAAATGGATTAAAGACCTGAATTTAAGGCTAGAAAACATGGGAGACCTTTAAGATGGTGGAGGAGTAAGACGTGGAGATCACCTTCCTCCCCACAAATACATCAGAAATACATCTACATGTGGAACAACTCCTACAGAACACCTACTGAACGCTTGCAGAAGACCTCAGACTTCCCAAAAGGCAAGAAACTCCCCACATACCTGGGTAGGGCAAAAGAAAAAAGAAAAAACAGAGACAAAAGAACAGGGACGGGACCTGCACCTCGAGGAGGGAGCTGTGAAGGAGGAAGAGTTTCCACACACTAGGAGGCCCATTCACTGGTGGAGATGGGGGATGGTGGCAGGGAAGCTTCAGAGCCACAAAGGAGAACGCAGCAACAGGGGTGCAGAAGGCAAAGCGGAGAGATTCCCGCACAGAGGATTGGTGCTGACCAGCACTCACTAGCATTAGAGGCTTGTCTGCTCACCCGCTGGGGCAGGTACGGGCTGGGAGCTGAGGCTCCGGCTTCAGATGTCAAATCCCAGGGAAAGGACGGGGGTTGGCTGCGTGAACACAGCCTGAAAGAGGCTAGTGTGCCACAGCTAGCCGGGAGGGAGTCTGGGAAAAAGTCTGGACCTGCCTAAGAGGCAAGAGACCATTGTTTTGGGGTGCGCGAGGAGAGGGGATGCAGAGCACCACCTAAACAAGCTCCAGATATGGGTGCGAGCCACGGCTATCAGCGCAGACAACAGAGACGGGCACGGAATGCTAAGGCTGCTGCCGCAGCCACCAAGAAGCCTGTGTGCAAGCACAGGTCACTATCCATACCTCCCCTCTTGGGAGCCTGTGCAGCCCGCCACTGCCAGGGTCCCGTGATCCAGGGACAACTTCTCTGGGAGAACACACAGTGCGCCTCAGGCTATTGCAATGTCCCTCTGGCCTCTGCCGCCACAGACTCGCCCTGCATTCCGAACCCTTCCCTCCCCACGGCCTGAGTGAGCCAGAGCCTCCTAATCAGCTGCTCCTTTAAGCCAGTCCTGTCTGGGCAGGAACAGACGCCCTTAGGCAACCTACATGGAGAGGTGGGGCCAATCCAAAGGTGAATCCCAGGAGCTGTGCTAACAAAGAAGAGAAAGGGAAATTTCTCCCAGCAGCATCAAGAGCAGTGGATTAAATATCCACAATCAACTTGATTTACCCTGCATCTGTGGAATACCTGAACAGACAATGAAACATCCCAAAATTAAGGTGGTGGAATTTGAGAGCAACTGTAGACTTGGGGTGTGCTGTATGCGACTGACTGGTTTCTGGTTTTATGTTTTTCTTAGTTTAGTATTTAGAGTTTATTATCTTTGGTAGATTTGTTTATTGATTTGGTTGTTCTCTTCCTTTTTTTTATATATATATATATTTTTTTTTTTTTTTTCCTTTTTCTCTTTTTGTGAGTGTGTATGTGTATGCTTCTTTGTGCAATTTTGTCTGTATAGCTTTGCTTTTACCATTTCTCCTACGGTTCTGTCTGTCCGCTTTGTTTGTTTATTTGTTTTTTAGTATAGTTTTTGGCGCTTGTTATCGTTGGTAGATTTGTTTTTTGGTTTCGTTGCTCTCTTCTTTCTTTCTATCTTTTTTCTTTTTTTTAATTACTTTTTTTATTTTTAATAAATTTTAATTTTTTATTTAAATAACTATTTCTTATTTCCTTTTTTCTTTCTTTCATTCTGTTTTTCTCCATTTTCTTCTGAGCAGTGTGGCTGACAGGGTCTTGGTGCTCCAGCTGGGTGTCAGGCCTGTGCCTCTGAGCTGGGAGAGCCGAGTTCAGGACACTGGTCCACCAGACACCTCCCGGCTCCACATAATATCAAATGGTGAAAGCTCTCCCAGAGATCTCCAGCTAAACGTTAAGACCCAGCTCCATTCAACAACCAGCAAGCTACAGCGCTGGAAACCCTATGCCAAACAACTAGCAAGACAGGAACACAACCCCACCCATTAGCAAAGAGGCTCTCTAAAATCATAATAAGGTCACAGACACCCCAAAACACAACACCGGATGTGGTCCTGCCCACCAGAAAGACAAGATACAGCCTCATCCACCAGAATACAGGCACTAGTCCCCTCCACCAGGAAGCCTACACAACCCACTGAACCAACCTTACACACTGGGGGAAGACACCAAAAACAAAAGAAACTCAAAACATGCAGCCTGCAAAAAGGAGACACCAGACATAGTAAGTTAAGCAAAATGAGAAGACAGAGAAACACACAGCAGATGAAGGAGCAAGGTAAAAACCCACCAGAACAAACAAATGAAGAAGAAATAGGCAGTTAACCTGAAAAAGAATTCAGAGTAACAATAGTAAAGATGATCCAAAATCTTGGAAATAGAATGGAGAAAATACAAGTAATGTTTAATAAGGACTTAGAAGAATTAAAGAGCAAACAAACAATGATGAACACCACAATAAATGAAATTAAAAATTCTCTGGAAGTAATCAATAGCAGAATAACTGAGGCAGAAGAACGGATAAGTGACCTGGAAGATAAAATAGTGGAAATAACTACTGCAGAGCAGAATAAAGAAAAAAGAATGAAAAGAATTGAGGATGGTCTTAGAGACCTCTGGGACAATATTAAATGCACCAACATTCAAACTGTAGGGGTCCCAGAAGAAGAAGAGAAAAAGAAAGGGACTGAGAAAATATTTGAAGGGATTACGGTTGAAAACTGCCCTAATATGGGAAAGGAAATAGTCAATCAAGTCCTGGAAGCATAGAGAATCCCATACAGAATAAATCCAAGGAGAAAAACGCCAAGTCACATATTAATCAAACTATCAAAAATTAAATACAAAGAAAAAATATTAAAAGCAGCAAGGGAAAAACAACAAATAACATACAAGGGAATCCTGATAAGGTTAACAGCTGATCTTTCAGCAGAAACTCTGCAAGCCACAAGGGAGTGGCAAGACGTATTTAAAGTGATGAAAGGTAAAAACCTACAAACAAGATTACTCTACCCAGCAAGGATCTCATTCAGATTTGACAGAGAAATTAAAACCTTTACAGACAAGCAAAAACTAAGAGAATTCAGCACCACCAAACCAGCTTTACAACAAATGCTAAAGGAACTTCTCTAGGTAGGAAACACAAGAGAAGGAAAAGACCTACAATAACAAACCCAAAACAATGAAGAAAATGGTAATAGGAACATACATATTGATAACTACGTTAAATGTAAATGGATTAAATGCTCCAACCAAAAGACATGACTGGCTAAATGGATACAAAAACAAGACCCGTATATATTGCTGTCTACAACAGACCCACTTCAGACCTAGGGACACATACAGACTGAGAGTGAGGGGATGGAAAAAGATATTCCATGCAAATGGAAATCAAAAGAAAGCTGGAGTAGCAATTCTCATATCAGAAAAAATAGAATTTAAAATAAAGACTGTTACAAGAGACAAAGAAGGACACTACACAATGATCAAGGGATCAATACAAGAAGAAGACAGAGCAACTGTCAATATTTATACACCCACCATAGGAGCACCTCAATACGTAAGGCAAACACTAACAGCCATAAAAGGGGAAATCGAAAGTAACACAATCATAGTAGGGGACTTTAACACTTCACTTTCACCAATGGACAGATAATCCAAAATGAAAATAAATAAGGAAACACAAGCTTTAAATGATACATTAAACAACATGGACTTAATTGATATTTATAGGACATTCCATCCAAAAACAACACAATACGCTTTTTTCTCAAGTGCTCATGGAAAATTCTCCAGGATAGACCATATCGTGGGTCACAGATCAAGCCTTGGTAAATTTAAGAAAACTAAAATCATATCAAGTATCTTTTCTGATCACAACGCTATGAAAACAGATATCAATTACAGGGAAAAAACTGTAAAAAATACAAACACATGGAAGTTAAACAATGCATTACTCAATGACCAAAGATCACTGAAGAAATCAAAGAGGAAATAAAAAAATACCTAAAAACAAATGAGAATGAAAACACAACGACCCAAAACCTATGGGATGCAGCAAAAGCAGTTCTAACAGGGAAGTTTACAGCAATACAATCCTACCTCAAGAAACAAGAAACATCTCAAATAAACAACCTAACCTTACATCTAAAGCAATTAAAGAAAGAAGAACAAAAAAATCCCAAAGTTAGCAGAAGGAAAGAAATCATAAAGATCAGATCAGAAATAAATGAAAAACAAATGAAGGAAACGATAGCAAAGATCAATAAAGCTAAAAGCTGGTTCTTTGAGAAGATAAACAAAATGATAAACCATTAGCCAGACTCATCAAGAAAAAAAGGGAGAAGACTCAAATCAATAGAATTAGAAATGAAAAAGGAGAAGTAACAACTGATACTGCAGAAATACAGAGGATCATGAGAGACTACTCCAAGCAACTCTATGCCAATAAAATGGACAACCTCGAAGAAATGGACAAATTCTTAGAAAAGCACATCCTTCTGAGACTGAACCAGAAAGAAATAGAAAATATAAACAGACCAATCACAAGCACTGTAATTGAGACTGTGGTTTAAAATCTTCCAACAAACAAAAACCCAGGACAAGATGGCTTCACAGGCAAATTCTAACAAACACTCAGAGAAGAGCTAACACCTATCCTTCTCAAACTCTTCCAAGATACAGCAGAGGGAGGAACACTCCCAAACTCATTCAACAAGGCCACCATCACCCTGATACCAAAACCAGACGAAGATGTCACAAAAAAAGAAAACAACAGGCCAACATCACTGATGAACACAGATGCAAAAATCCTCAACAAAATACTAGCAAAGAGAATCCAACAGCACATTAAAAGGATCATACCCCATGATCAAGTGGGATTTATCCCAGGAATGTAGGGATTCTTCAGTGTATGCAAATCAATCAGTGTGATAAAACATATTAACAAATTGAAGGAGAAAAACCATAAGATCATCTCAATAGGTGCAGAAAAAGCTTTCGACAAAATTCAACACCCATGTATGATAAAAAAAACCCCAAAAAGTAGACAGAGGGAACCTACCTCGGCATAATAAAGGCCATATATGACAAACCCATAGCAAACATCATGCTCAATGGTGAAAAACTGAAAGCATTTCCTCTAAGATCAGGAACAAGACAAGGTTGTCCACTCTCACCACTAGTATTGAACATAGTTTTGGAAATTGTAGCCATGGCAGTCAAAGAAGAAAAAGAAATAAAAGGAATACAAATGAGAAAAGGAGAAGTAAAGCTGTCACTCCTTGCAGATGACATGATACTATACACAGAGAATCCTAAAGATGCTATCAGAAAACTAGAGCTAACCAATGAATTTGGTAAAGTAGCAGGATAAAAAATTAATGCACAGAAATCTCTTGCATTCCTATACACTAATGATTAAAAATCTGAAAGAGAAATTAAGGAAACACTCCCATTTACCACTGCAACAAAAAGAATAAAATACCTAGGAATAAACCTACCTAAGGAGACAAAAGACCTGTATGCAGAAAACTATAAGACCCTGATAAAAAAAATTAAAGATGATAAAACAGATGGAGAGACACACCATGTGCTTGGATTGGAAGAATCAACATTCTGAAAATGACTATCCTACCCAAAGCAATCTACAAATTCATTGCAATCCCTATCAAACTGCCAATGGCATTTTTCACAGAACTAGAACAAAAAATTTCACAATTTGTGTGGAAACACAAAAGACCCCAAATGGCCAAAGCAATCTTGAGAAAGAAAAATGGAGCTGGAGGAATCAGGCTCCTAGACTTCAGACTATACCACCAAGCCACACTAATCAAGACAGTATGGCACTGGCACAGAAACAGAAATATAGATCAATGGAACAGGATAGAAAGCCCAGAGATAAACCCACACACATATGGTCACCTTATTTTTGATAAAGGAGGCAAGAATATACAATGGAGAAAAGACAGCCTCTTCATATGTGGTGCTGGGAAAACTGGACAGCTACATGTGAAAGAATGCAATTAAAACACTCCCTACCACCATACACAAAAATAAACTCAAAACGGATTAAAGACCTAAATGTAAGGCCAGACACTATAAAACTCTTAGAGAAAAACATAGGCAGAACACTCCATGACATAAATCACAGCAAGATCCTTTTTGACCCACCTCCTAGACAAATGGAAGTAAAAACAAAAATAAGCAAATGAGACCTAATGAAACTTAAAAGCTTTTGCACAGCAAAGGAAACCATAAACAAGACGAAAAGACAACCCTCAGAATGGGAGAAAATATTTGCAAACGAAGCAACTGACAAAGGATTAATCTCCAAAATTTACAAGAAGCTCATGCAGCTCAATATCAAAAAAACAAACAACCCAATCCAAAGATAGGTGGAAGACCTAAATAGACATTTCTCCATAGAAGATATACAGATTGCCAGCAAATACATGAAAGGATGCTCAACATCACTAATCATTAGAGAAATGCAAATCAAAACTACAATGAGGTATCACCTCACACCAGTCAGAATGGGCATCATCAAAAAGTCTACAAACAATAAATGCTGGAGAGGGTGTGGAGAAAAGGAACCCTCTTGCGCTGTTGGTGGGAATGTAAGTTGATACAGCCACTGTGGAGAACAGTATGGAGGTCCCTTAAAAAACTACAAATAGAACTTCCATACAACCCAGCAATCCCACTATTGGGCATATACCCTGAGAAAACCATCATTCAAAAAGAGTCATGTACCACAATGTTCATTGCAGCTCTATTTACAATAGCCAGGACACAGAAGCAACCTAAGTGTCCATTGACAGATGAATGGATAAAGAAGATGTGGCCCATATATACAATGGAATATTACTCAGCCATAAAAAGAAACGAAATTGAGTTATTTGTACTGAGGTGGATGGACCTAGAGTCTGTCATACAGAGTGAAGCAAGTCAGAAAGAGAAAAATAAATACTGTATGCTAACACATATATATGGAATCTTAAAAAAAAAAAAAGGTTCTCATGAACCTAGGGGAAGGACAGGAATAAAGACACAGATGTAGAGAATGGACTTGACTACACGGGGAAGGGGAAGGGTAAACTGGGACGAAGTGAGAGAGTGGCATGGACATATATACACTACCAAATGTCAAAGAGATAGCTAGTCGGAAGCAGCCGCATAGCACAGGGAGATCAGCTCGGTGCCTTGTGACCACCTAGAGGGGTGGGATAGGTAGGGTGGGAGGGAGACGCAAGAGGGAGGCGATATGGGTATATATGTATAGGTATAGCTGATTCACTTTGTAATAAAGGACAAACTAACACACGATTGTAAAGCAATTATACTCCAATAAAGATGTTAAATAAATAAATAAATAAAGTGAATATACTTAAAAAAATAAATTAGAAGACTAGAAACCATAAGACACATAGAAGAAACATAGGCAGAACACTCTTAGACATAAATTGCAGCAATATTTTTTTGGATCTGTCTCCTAAGGCAAAGGAAACAAAAGCAAAAAAAAAAAACAAAGGTGACCTAGTTAAAACTTCAAAGCTTTTCACAGCAAAGGAATCCATCAACAAAACAAAAGGACAACCTATCAAAAATATTTGCAAATAATATGATCAATAAGAAGTTAATATCCAAAATTTATAAAAAGCTCATATAACTCAATATCAAAAAAATAAAGAACCCAATTTAAAAATGTGCCAAAGACCTGAATAGAAATTTATCGAAAGAACATATACAAATGGGCAACAGGCACATGAAAAAATGCTCAACATCACTAATCATCAGAGAAATGCAAATCAGAACCATAATGAGATATCACCTCACACCTCTCAAAATGTCCATCATTAAAAAGTCTACAAATAGCAAATGTTGGTGATGCTTGCGGAGAAAAGGGAATCCTATTACACTGGTAGGATTGTAAATTGGTGCAGCCAGGATGGAAAACAGAATGGAGGTTCTGCCAAAAAACTAAAAATAGAATTAGCATATGATCTGGCAATTCCACTCCTGGATATACATCCAGAAAAAACAAAAATACTAATTCAAAAATATAAATGCACCCCAATGTTCAGAGCAGCACTATTTACAATAGTCAAGATATGGAAGCAGTCCAAGTGTCCATCAACAGATGAATGGAAAAAGAAGAAGTGGTATATATATATATATATATATATATATATATACACAATGGAATACTACTCAGCTGTACAAAAGAATGAAACTCTGCCATTTACAACAATGTGGATGGACCTAGAGTGTATTATTCTTAGTGAAATATGTCATACAGAGAAAGACAAGTACTCTATGTTATCACTTATATATGGAATGTATAAAATAAACTACAGGAATGTACATAATAATAGAGAAATAGACTCACAGATGTAAAGAACAAACCAGTGGTTACCAGTGGGAAGAGGAAAGGGTGGGGAGGGAAATAGGGATATGGAATTAAGAGACAGAAACTACTATGCAACAGGGATATATTTTACAGTACATGGAACTGTAGCTATTATTTTGTAATAACTTTAAATGGAGTATAATCTATAAAATTATTGAATCACTATTTTGTACACCTGAAACTAATACATTTAAGTCATCGACATGTCAAGTAAAGCATAATAATAAAATGAATAACTACAGAAAAAAAAAGAATATGAACCTCTTATCATGACCTATAAATACCACAAAGTGATTCAGCAAAATATGTCATGACCTGTGATTACCATGCAGAGATTCAGAAAACAACTGGGAGAAGTCCAAAGCAGTAGCTGGGAGTAGCATCTGTGAGAGTAGATCACATCTCTCTGTTAGAGTCTGACTAAAAAGGGGGGAATTGTTAAAAAGAAGATAATAGGCCCAAAATAGAGTTGCTTATGCTAAGCCCCATGTCACCAAACCAAAACTTAACTTACTTACAGCTATCCAGAAACAGAATCTTACACCAGTCAAACAGGAATCACCTGATCAGCACTAGTTAGATAGTTTTCATGACAGACTCCTGCCATCTTCTAAAGGAAAGTGTGCAATAACCAATCTGCTTTTTGCCTGGTAAAATTTCCTTGTTCCTGGTACTTTCTGCCTATAAAAGTTTTTCATCTTTTACAGCTCCTCAGAGCTCCTTTCTATCTGCTAGATTGGATGCTGCTGGATTCAAATCAATTTTTGCTTAAATGGGCTCAAATGTTTTCATATGCCTCAGTTTATCTTTTAACACTAATGACTATAAAAAAGAAAAATCCTGCTGAATCTGGAGCCCCAAGTCATGGTGCCTGTACTCCAAGTCAGTGTGGATAATGACACTAGTTTAGTAAACCTAATATTAGCTAAAAAGAAGCATACTAAGACTTCTGGTTTCTGGTATCCCATATAAGAAGCTTGGAAGTTGCCATTCTGTCCTAACAACAAATAAACTGAACAGAATGAAAAATTAACAAATATTCTTGGATCCTTAAGAGAGGGAAGGACCCAGGGCAAACTGCTATCCCCAAGATTGAAGAGACAGACGGGTGAATACCAGAAGGCATGGCTTACCAGAGCAGAGACTCATGAGCTGAATCCACCACAGGAACCAGTGCTGGGATAGGAAAGTCTTAACCGTAATTGACAAAATTGCTGGAGGCTCAGTGCAGACAACTCCGAGCATTAAAAACTCCAAGGGACCCAGTGCAGTGCAGGGAAGGGCACAATACTGTGAGATGTACCTCCAGGAGCTCTACCAGGTTCCCACAGTAAATATCAGAGAAAAATCCCATCCTGCTTTGCAGGGGGAGGAGAAAAGGAATCACTTGAGATACTCCAGAGAACTCCGCTTTTCTTAACGAGGTCTGCCCTCAGGAGAAACTAGTTAAACAAAGCCTTACCTGCTGGGGAAGGGAAAAACCCAACTCCTGTCCCACCTACTGGTGGAGAAAAAAATTGAGAAACTCCTGTGAAGTTCCTTGGCCAGAAGCACATGGTTGCGAAAAGACGGAGACCTTATGATAGGATGTAGAACCCTTCCCGTCTCCCACACTTCACCACTATTTTATTAAAGACCTATTTGCAACAAATCCTTTTATTCAGTACGTATGTATGACTATCAAGAAAAAATTATATACAGAATTTGAAGAGAAGAAGATCAGAAAATACAAAGAACCTTTGGTAAGAAAACAAACGATCCATTTAAAAAATGAGCCAAAGACCTTCAGACACTTGACCGAAGGAAATATTCCCATGGCAAATAAGCATATGAAAAGCTGCTCCACATCATTTCCATAAGAGAAATGCAAATGAAAACAATGATGAAATACCACTATACATTTATTAGAATGACCAAAATCTGAAATACTGACAACACTAAATGTTGGCAAGGATGTGGGGCAACAGGGACTCCCATATATTGCTGGTGGGAATGCAAAATGGTACAGCCACTTTGGAGGACATGTGGAGATTTCTTAAAAAACTAAACATACTCTAACCATATGATCCAGCAATCATACTCTTTGGCACTGACGCAAAGGAGCTAAATACTTATGTCCACACAAAAACTGGCACACATACATTTGTAGCAGCTTTTACCACAATTGCCAAAACGTGGAATCAGCCAATGTGTCCCTCAGTAAGTAAATGGATAAACTGTGGTACACCTAGACATTGGAATATTAAAAGAAATGAGCTATCAAGCCAGAAAAAGAAATGGAGGAGACTTAAATACATATTACTAAGTGAAATAAGTCAATCTGGAAAGGCTACATATTTATGTTTCCAATTATATGACATTCTGGAAAAGGCAAAATTGGAGAAAGTAAAAAGATCAGTGATTGCCAGGGCAAGGAGTGGGGAGATGAACAGGCAGAGTACAGAGGATTTTTAGGGCAGTGAAAATATTCTGTAAAATACAATGAGGGATATATGTCATTATACATTTGTCCAAACCCATGGGATGTACAACACCAAGAGTAAACCCTAAGGTAAACTATGGACTTTGGGTGATTATGGTGTGTCAGTGTAGGTTCATCCTTGACAAAAAATGTCCACTCTGGTGAGTGATGTTAATAATGGGGGACTTTGTGCATCTGTGGAAACAGGGACTTTTGGGAAACCTCTGTACCTTCCTTCCAATTTTGTTATAAACCTAAAGCTTCTCTAAAAAATAAAGTCTTTTAAAAATAACTATATTAAGAAATTTATATCAGTAATTAGAATCTTCCATAAGTTTTAGGAGTGGAAGAAGTCCACAAAATCCTAGAAAAGCCCACATTTATATCTCACCTCTAGTGATGACTAAGGATAAAAAGTGATTTTGTCTGAGCTCAATTCCAGGTAAAATATTTCCCTGTTAATATCTTCTACCCCAAATCAATGACATTTGTAGATTCCACCCTTACAGTAGTGATTCCAATCAATTAGCCTTTCTTTTTTCCTGTACATAGAACTCTCAAGTTAGCACCTGTGAAATTTTCCTTTAATCAGTCTGTCATGGCTGTGTCTATCTGATCAAAAACTGAATATTCTGCCTGGTGTCGAAAGCAGATCTCTTCTGATGTCAGTCATCCTCTTTCTTCTCTCATTTCTTCATATGTTTTTCTGCCTACTTTCTCTAAAGCAGATTCCTCTTTATTTTGCACTTTTCTACAGTTTCTAATAGTCCTTAAGTATTTCTGGAGTGTCCTTCTTTAGGGTTCTCAAATATGGCTATGTAAGTATCTCATCCTGGATGACCATATCATACTAAGGACAGCACTTCCAAAGAAAAGACACATATTTCCTGAATTTCCAGTTTCTCAGGGTACAAAATAGATTTTTCAGAATTACTTTTTTTTTTTTTTTTTGCTTTATGTTAGTCATGTATCATATTACCCAGGGAGGAGTCCATTTTGAAGAGCAAAATTAATCTTAGCTTAACTCTTCCCTCAAAAGTTTAAATCTTCCCTGTCCCTGTTAAAGTAGAGATAGAAGAAAGAGGTGGTGGGTACCACACAGAGCCAGCAGGCAAAAGTACCCAGAGAGAGGCAGCTTGAGGGACCAGCAAGCAAGGATGAAAACTCTTCCTGGATATGAAAGACTGTGGCAGTTATTTTGCAGAGCATATTAACAGAAAGCAAAAGATCATTAGAAATCAATGAGCAAGAACACTGCTATTTCACATGCAAACTCAGGCAGTAATAAACATTCTGACACAGTTTATATGAAAGCACTTATACAAAGAAGTGGTCATTTCCATATAGAATATTAATAGAGCAGAAGAAGAGGCTTAGCCAAGCCTGAGGGCAAGAGAAAAGATTCAAAGGATCCCAAAAAGGATGGATTTCCTTGGCAACACTAACAGCTAACTAACTGTATCAAGTCCTCACAAGAAAGAATTGGGAATTCATGTCAGAATTTCTCTTTCTATTGTTCTGCGATTGGAGCCATTATTGGTCAGATATTTGAAAAAATAATTTAAAGGAGCAGGCATTAAAATAATGATGCATATGCATTTTATACACTTTGTTTTCATTTAAAACATATAAAGGTACATATAAATGTAATATTTTTACATAGGACCACAGCTGATAACACTGTGGGTCACAATTCTTTCATTAACCACAGCCAGAGGCATTGTCTATTTTTTCCCATTTCAGTGCCTTTAAAGTGAAACAGGAACTTCAGTACACTACTTGTAAAGCAAACGTGAATGCAAAATCCTTCCATAGTTTACACCTCTTTTCTATCTTTTGTCTCACTCTCCTTTATCAAGTCTTACCTAAGCATTTAACTTAGCTTTTATAGAATCAACAACAGTCTCTTTCTTTTCACACTTACACTGCATTGGTTTATGTGTTATTTAATTAAATTGCTGCAGTTTAATGAAAGTAAAACAACTAACAAGTTTAGGAATAAACACAATTGATCCTTGATCAGCACACAAACTGACAGGTGGAAAAGATGTGCCTGAGACTCTACACATACCAGACAGGACACAGCAGCTGTAAACATCAAGTTGGCCAGTGGCACTCTTCAGTGTGTTTCACCAAAAGAATAGAGAACTTCAGTTAATTTGGAGCTGAGTGAGTACAAGTTGGTATCTATTATGTTCGGCATAAAATTTTCTTCATCTAACTTCATAGTAAAGAATTTAAATTTTTGCTTATATTTTGATGAAGTTTCAGCCCTATTCAGGTAACCCATGTTTTCCTGGGCCACACTACCTATAAAAGGAACATAATACAAGTAAAAAAATGGGGTTACTCTGGCTCAGCCTCACCAACTGAGTTATTGGATGGTAAGCCCCATTTTATTCCTCTTGACTCTGGAAATCCCAGAAGGTTACTAGAGTATCTTACCCATAAATACAGCCTTCCTGAACCCCATGTGGGATTCTTCTCCTCTACTACCCCCAGTGATAGCTGGGAGGGTCTAGGACCACTGGAGGAGGTAGGGTAGATACTCCGGCCACTCTACGCTCCTACTCTACTCAGCATGAGTCATCTCCTGCTCCTGGCACTGATGGCCATGCTCGTGAGACTCTCCACTCCCTACATTATATCTGATTTCACATCCTTCAACAGCCAACTTGAGGGAGGAGGGAAAAGCCAATGGCCTTCAATCCTGAGCCTTATGTATCATGAAGCTGACGATGCTTGAGTTTTAGGTCTCCTCATTCGCACCATCTCTTTCAAGGCCATGTACCTATCTTGGGATGCTTTTCTTAAAGAACTCCCCTCCAAATGATGTGTCAGACACCGCTTCAACCAATTCATTTTAATTTATTTATTACGCACGCAACTGTTCTACCTTGATATCTTAGCATCACACAGAGATCAGAATAGCATGTTTTTAAATTTTAATATCACCTGGCACAGGTCTCAGAGGCGAATGGTGGGACCGAAAATAATATGAGCAACCCTCAGGTCTCCTGAAAACATCCCTTCCGCTCCCATCTGTGAAGTCTCATTAGCTTCACATGGGGGTGGCCAGCCTCGACTTTCTTGCCTCACCCCAGAGTGAGTGTCTTCCCTTGAAGCTACTTGGTCTCTAAATCATACAGAATCTTTTGGTGGACTTTCCTTCCTTCTTTCATCCATGATCATCAGTGAGCATGACATATTTTCATCGATTTAGCTCAGACTGTGACGACTCACTCTTCTCTATCAACCCTTTTGTATTCTTTACAAAGGCTTGAGTGAAAGAACTCCTCAAGGCATTGTTAGAGACAAATATAGGACCCAAGCTGGCAACTGTAGCAAGTTTCTGGTGCTTGAACAGGTATTGGAGAAAGCCAGAGTTGGATGGTAGTTAAAGCAGTAAAAACAGATTTTACTCAGTTTACTCAGAAACTATTGCAACAGGAGGAAAGAGACCTCAGTGTAGAAATGGGCTGAATTCTGAATACAACAAGAACAAGTGGGGATTTATAGCCAAGAAGCAGGTTGGGGGCAGGGAAGGAAGGTCAGTGGATGGAAAATTACTAAGAGGAAATATCAGGGACAGTCTAAAAGGATTCTTGTTGAAGGCAGGTCAGAGTGATCAGATATCACCTGGAGGGAAGAGAGAGATGAGGAAATTTGCTCAGCTATTTAAGGTGAGGGATTCTCCTTAAATTACTTAGCAGGATTCTTGTAACAACTGGGTTCTTAAGGACAAGGCCCAGGGATGTAGCCTAGTTGGAAAAGGGCTCAAAGGACCTTCTTTAGAATTTGGTCAGGGAGAGAATCTTCGTCACAGGCAAACCTCATCTCCTCCCAAGCACTGCCTCAGACAGGCGTATTCCTTTCTAGGTGCGCTACAGATTACATCTATAAACAGGCTATCCATAAAACCCACATATAAATCAATTATTGTTTCATCCTGAAGCTTCACTAATTAAGTAGCAATCAAATCAAGAAAGTCAAAGTAACACCTATAAGCAATCATGAAATTCTTTAGTTAATGCAAGATGAAGAAAGGAAATCATGTATCTAATTCAGATTCAGCAGCGTTAAAACTTCTAAAAGCAGAAGGCTGGTCAGAACAAAGGGACACTTTAGGAAAAATGATAGGGCCATGACCTGGAGAGAAGCAACTTTGATTGCTGGTGAGAAGAGAGACATTTCCACTGGAGAAGCGGCTTCTCCACCTGGCTGACTTTATTAGACTTCAAATGTCATGGACCCTGAAGTTGCTCCCAAATCAGTTAAGTGCATACATAAGAAATGAGAAACTATCAGGAAATGCTGGGCCTTGGTAGGATCATCAATAACTGGAAGATCTGGAGGCGACGTGTGCAGTCACATGGAAACAATTGTTATTTTTGAATTGCTTAGGAACTTTGCCAGTCACCAAAGGTAAACTAATAATACCAAACAGCACAACACTGAGATCCCTAAACCTCAGCTGTGAGGCGTCGTGGAAATATTTGCAAGGGAGCAGTGACAGGCTTCACGGGAGGGGATGGGCTTGGTGCCACACAATGGGAAGGAGAGGGGCAGTTGGATCACTGGTGACCCTATAAGGCAGTGGTTCTTTACTGGGGGCAATTCTGCCTCCAGAGGACCATTTGGCAATGTCTGGAGATATTTTTCGTGGTCACAACTGGGGGAAAGTTGCTAATTACATGTAACGAGTAGTTGGCCAGGAATACTGCTAAACATCCTATAATGCAGCTCCCACAACAAAGAAGGATTGGGCCCAAAATGTCAACAGTGCTGAAGTCAAGATATCCTGTTATATTGCTACAGGAGGGAAAAGCAACCCAGAGCCCTATCGGTCTATCTCAGGTCATGACAGTAACCAACGATCTGCTCTAATCAAAGCCATCATTAGAGAGATAAAAGATGGATGCTTTCAAATCTGACTACAAAGGATGGAAGCAAGTGGACAATAAAAAATATTTTACAATTCTAGATTTCCACTGGTTGGTGTAATTTTTTCTTCTGAAGCATTCACCCGTCGTGCTGACGTTTTCTCTACTTCCTTCCTTCGACTCCTACCCCCGCCCCCCACTAACTTAGAAGACCACATTAAGATCTACTGGAGATATTACTCAGAATGCTTTGCAGTGTGGATATCTGAGGATATTCTGAGGTAGTTGTGGCCATTCTAACTGCAGGGTAGAAGATAGCCTGTTTGATGTGGGAATAACTGATCAAGTTTTAAGAACTTAAAATCACCTCAAACACAGCATGAGATACTTAGGAACCTAAAATGATGGCAGCGTTATAAGACTTGTCCTTACATTGGCATTTCCCTCTTCTTTCACCTGTTTTGTAATTTTTAAGTTTTTCTCCTGTAAGCATAAAATATATCTTGCCTACAAATCATACCATCTGATCCATGTTTTCCAAGCCCTGTTATTCTTCAGATTAAACCAAAGCAAATAACAAATAAGGTCTTGCAAAGTACAAACATTCTCTTTCCAGGGTGCTACTGTGAATGTCAGCTGCTCTCAGTCTCTCCCAGTGATTGCTGGGCATCTCCTAGACTATCACAAGTGCTCGTGTTCACTCCTGCCAACCTCCCGGTGTTACCCTGAGCCGTGAGCATGCCCTGCTGAAGCAGCTCTCCTTGTGGCAAAAATGCCACAACGTAGCAAAACACTCCTGCATCTGCTGCCACAGTGATCGCAGTGACTCAGGCCTCGGGGTGGCAATGCTGAGTGGGGTCTTCTGCTAGAATGTCTTTTCCCACCTCTGCGTTATTTTCTATTGTACCACACTAGTCTTTCCTCAAATGGACTATGTATGTCTATTTATTCCTTGTGCCCAAGTCTACACCAACTGACTCGGAAGTCTCTGAGAACACGGTCAAGACTGCATTTTCTTGTGCTTCCCAGGTGATCCTTGGACACATTAAAGTTTGAGAACACATGCTCCCAATACCTCACAGGATTTTTAATAAAGTCGTTTCACCATCTTTATTTAGGACCCTCTGTTTCAGGGACGGTCTAACAGTGATGATGATGATGACGACAATAACACAACACTAAGGCACAGAGATTAGTTATGTCGCATGAAGTTACATACCTAGTAACTGGCAGTACAATGATCAGAACCACTCTTAAGCCAAAGCCCAGGGCAGGAAAGTCAACCTGAATAAAAAGATACCAAGCTCCACTCACAACTGCTCTCTAATGACAGGGTGTTTAACTGGACCAGACTCTTGTGTCTCTACTAATTCATCCCTGTATGTGAGTCTTCACTCCTGACTCCCAAGAGCTCCCATAAGCTCTATACACACGATTATCTTTTCTGTATCCCAGAGGTGCCTATCTTGCTCCACTATCAGTCTGCACACCAACCCACATCCATTCTCATCACCCAACACCTGCAACCTACAAACATATGAATCCATAAGAGGTCAGATCATCTCATCCATTCAGCCTGCAATGCAAAATATACTTCTTTTGAGACAGGCCTTGCCTCTTAACATTGCATCCACATGTTTCATTACATAAGCATGTGGACGCAAGGAAGTAATTAAGACTGACGTCAGATTGCCTGAACTAAGATCCCATTTCTTCCACTATCAAGCTATGGGACCTTGGGACTTAAACCTCTCTTTATAAGTTTCTTTGACTTTATGTTTGGAATAATCAAAGTACCTAACTCATAGAATTGTGGTGAGAATTACATGATTTTTCTCATATAACAGACACAGAACTATGTTTATCTCATTGAGAGTAACACGTAAGTGGCAGATAATACAATTAACTTTTTAAGCTGTAAATTTCACCAGGAAAAAAATAGTTTTTGTATGTTTTCATGCAACTCACTGAAAGAAATAACAGTACACAAATACACGTGCATATTTATATAACTAAAATAAGAGATGTGCAAAACAATAGTTACCATTTTATATGCATTGCTCTCTAATTGCTCTTATACATTCTATTGCATTTTTTAAAAAAGAAGATCCAAATTCATCTAATTAATTTCACAGTCCACTATTAGGCCCCAACACACAGTTTTAAAAACACTATACTAGACTGTATGTAAACTTCATGAAGGAAGTCACTACACCTGTTTTGTTTAACATTGTATCCCTGACTTCCTGGAACAAGACATGGCACATGATAGGTGCTTATTTATACATGGGTAGTGGATAAATTGGATAAATGAGTTCTCTTTTTACTAGCATTCAACGTAGAAATAAGGAGAATCTATCTGTCCTTCTCTAGTGATGATGTGTAAAGCTGTGAAAGACAGAATCCTTCCTACTCAATTGTTTGAGATTCTTAGGAAAAACGCTAAAACTCATTAAAACATAAAGTTTTCTAGAGGCTTATCCCAACAAAATTGGGCCTCAGCGGTACATGGCAGCCAAAAATCTTACCTGGGTCATTAATTTGTGATTTTCTTAGAGGGATGGGAAATTCTTGTCATAACTTTTGTTGTTATCCTTAATTCAACTTTTTATTTCTATATAAATCATCACATTTGGTATTATAGACATTCCTTGTTATCTATAATTGCACACTTCCCTTAAGATGACTACGACGGTGAGAATTCCTTTTCATATAGTTTTTTACATATTTTTAAATTTACCAGTCAATGTAGCTCAGTTCAATCTTTTAGTTTCATTGGGAGCTGTATCTAGCAGGTAAACTTGGAGAGATACTGCTAATGAAAGACATGCTAGTTTTTACTTTGTTACTATTTGATGAGTTTCCTTCCCTTGCCTTCTTTCCCATCCTCCCTCCAGGCACACACACACTATAAAGCAAACTGTGGGAAATTCAGCACTAGGAGAAATGTAAGATACAGTAGGAAAGCTTCATAGTTTATAAATATTGCAATGCCAGATTAACTGAACTAGCTACATTACACACTCTGTAGTAATATCTGTGTTTAAAAGTAATGACATCAGAGAGGTGATATTGTACAATAGAGAAGAAAACAGAAATAAATAAATAAACTGAAATTAAAACACGAGTATCAGAATCACGTAGATCAAGGTCCAAATCCTGCCCAATACTTTCTAGTTACTTTTCTTTTTTTTTTTCTTCCTAGTTATTTTTCTTATCTAGTCTTATCTGAAAGATGGGGTTGATAGTTTCTACAACACAAGGTAGTTGTGAGGATACAGTGGGTTATTACATGTAAAAGAACTACTTTAGGGTCTTGGAAAATAGCAATCATCACCATAAAGGTTAGTTTCTTCTCCCCTGTCCCTGGCCTGGGGGTCTTAGGACCTGGCCTACAGACCAGCTCATTCTCAAGTCACTTGTTGGTGAAGCTGAACCTCATTTCTAGAAATAATGATGCAGTTTATGACATTCAATTCAATTCAATAAACATTAAGCTCCTTCTGTATACAAATTTCTATGGCTAGCTGTTATAGAAAATGGAGGAAAGAAATAAAATGAATGGAAATTGCTTCCTGTTCTGAAGAAGCTTCAGATTTATTCAGGAAATAAGGATGTAATTAATTAACAAAATAAGTACAAGTAGTAGGGCTACAAATGAGAAGCAATTAAATCTAATTTTGTTGAGGGAAGGGTGAGCAATCCAAAAAGACCAGCCAGGAGACGGCCTTTGAACTAAGGTTAAAGAATGAGCTAGGTTTTTTTTAGGATGAGATGGTAGCAAGAGATTTCTAATCTAAAGCAATAACATGAGCAAAGGCCGGTAAAGCAACTAAGTGGTGATAATCCAGGCAAGAAAGCATGACAGCCGGGAAAAGGATAATGGCAATGGCAATGGCAATGAGGATGGGAAAGGAGGAGAGGGGAACAGTTTCAGAGTTCAAACAAATAACTGCAAAATAGGACATGCTGCAGAGAACAGCAGCTTGCTTGGCATTGATGTCTGTGGGGTGCTTCAGGTCATTTCCTAAACCTATTTGTTTATTAAAGCCTCTTCTTGCCAAATAACCTTTTCCATTATCTAACTAGTTGGTTTGATAGTCTACATATGTTCCATAGACTAAAACTGCCCCCCAAAATTTTAATAGAGTTGATTACAGTTTCCCATTTCATTTTCTTCCTCGCTTTTTAAAAAATTTTCTTTAGGCAGTTCAAATCACATTGACCTTTTTTTAAATCCCAATATTGTATTATAACTTTATTTTTATTTAGTTATCCACATGCTCTGTATCTCTTAACATTACCACTTACCAGATTTCGCAGGAGGTCTATGAATCTGATTCAATTTCTTCCCAGATGTACTAGTTTACATTCTCCCAGTTTAATCTCATTTTGATTTGAGTCCATATTTGTAACCTTTTCAAGTTCCAGATAAGTAGTTTCTAAGTCATTATCCATATTTACAACATGGCCTAATATAGCATCATTTCAAGATATATTAATGTGCCACTTACTCCTGCCAGTATTAATTGAAGAGTTGAAAAACATGGAAGCAGTGTCTTGCCCCATTGCATCCATGTCCTCTGTCCCCTTCACAATTTATCAAGTTGTTCAGTCTACTTTTTTGTGGATAACTTTTGTTACTTATGACTTTTTGTTATCCAGTCTCATTTGAATTACTTTCCAAGAAAAATGAAATAAAATGTGGTTTATAGTCATTTAAATATCAGGTTTCTGTTTTTTTTTCTTTCTTTCCATTTACTTGGAAATCCTATTAAAAAAGCAGTCTTTCAAGGGGCTTCCCTGGTGGAGCAGTGGTTAAGAATCCACCTGCCAATGCAGGGGACACGGGTTTGAGCCCTGGTCCAGGAAGATCCCACATGCCGCGGAACAACTAAGCCTGTACGCCACAACTACTGAGCCTGTGCTCGAGAGCCCATGAGTCACAACTCCTGAAGCCCATGCGCCTAAAGCCCATGTTCTGCAACAAGAGAAGCTGCCACAATGAGAAGCCCATGCGCTGCAATGAAGAGTAGCCCCTGCTCACCGCAACTAAAGAAAGCCCGTGTGCAGTAACAAAGACCCAATGCAGCCAAAAATTAATTAATTAATTATTTTTTTAAAAAAGCAGTCTTTCGAAATCTTTTTCTGCCTTGGATGTTCTTTACTGATGACTGTAGATGTTTCAGATAGACATGCAGAGGGAGCTCTACAGAAGAAGACCATACTGCTGATCAGGGGACTCAAACCCGCTTGAATTTGATGAAAATAGCTTGGCCCTGTGTCCATCCTTCTGACTGTGTTTTTTGTGTCCTCACTGTGCCCATTATTATTGTGTTCTTACTGTGTCCATCTGTAACTTTGTTGCCTTTTAGATATTTGCATACTTTTTTTCTGATTTATAATTAATTTTATTAAAAATATGTTTTTCTGGACAGAAACTTTATAATTGTATTAATTGAGGAGTTCAGATATACTAATAAGAAAAGATAATATAATAGATATATGAAAAGATAATTCACAAAAGATGGATTACATCTAGTTGACAAACAATGGAAAAGCCATCAATAGTTTTAAAAACATGAGATACTGTTTTTCAGCTAAGAAAGGGGAACATTTTTCAGTGACACTGTCTATTCCTGGGAAGAATCTATAGATGCTGGTACACTCAAAATTAGATTCCACAATAGAAATTAGAACAACTGTTTTGTAAACAACTTGGCACTTTGCATCACAATTTATTTTAAAAAATCATACTTTTTGTCAGTAATCTTACTTCTGAGACTCTAATCTAAGAATATAATATGGGGAAAATATGCAAGGAACATATTAATTATGCCTTTATATCAGTGAAAATGCTAAAACTACCTGAATGTCCAATTTAAATTATAAAACATCCATTGAAAGAAATAGTTTAAAAGTTATGAAAATTGATGTCAGTGAAGACAATAAACATGGCAAAATGTTCAGTTAAAATATAGTTTAAAGACACAAAATGGCAGGTTTACTGCTACCACAAAATTACATAAAAAGAAAAAAATCTGCCTACATAATATTTTGAAGCTAATAAATATATTAAAATAATTCTGCAGGTTTAGGGATGGGTTTTTTTGGGGGGGGGGTTGCTGATATTTTTCCTCTATTTTCTACTTTTTCTCCATTGTGCTTATTTTTTATAATAGGAAAATTTAAAGTTGGTGAATATTTATCGGGCATTTACTATGTGCTGGGTACTGTGCAAGTTAGGCCTTGCAAACAAAGAGGTAAAGAAGACAGATGTGGTCTGCCCTCACAGAGCTCAGGGTCATCAAGCTTTGGATACTTGGAGTCATTCTGGACTCATCTCTCTGTCTCTTTCATCACACCCCAAAGCTAATCTATTAGGAAATACTGTTTGACTTTAATTTCAAAATAATATCCAAAAGCCAGCCATTCCCCACTATCCTCACCGTAACATCCTAGTCTAAGTCACCATCATCTTCTGCCTGGGTTACTATAACAGCCTTGTGATAGAGAAAATCATGCCTCCCTCCCCAACAAGATGTAATGTCCTAATCCCCAGAACTTGACTATGTTACCATCTATGGCAAAAGACTTCGCAGATGTGATAAGGACCTTGAGAGGGAGAGATTATCCTGGACTGTCCCCGGGGGGGGGGCGGGGGGGCCTGATGTGATAACAAGGGTACTTAATAAGTCACAGGGCCAGAGTCACAGAGATACAATGAAGAAAGCAGAGGTCAGAGTGACACAATTTCTGGAAGGAGGCCACAAGTCAAGGAGTGCAGGCAGCTTCTAGAAACTATAAAATGCAAGGGAACAGATTCTCCCCTGGAACCTCCAGATATGCAGTCCTACTGACTCTTCAATTCCAGCCCAGTGAGACCCATTTCAGATTTCTGACCTCTGAGACTGTAAGATGATATATTTGTGCTGTTTTAAGCCACCATGTTTGTGGTAATTTGTTACTGGCAGCAGCAAGAAACTAACACCAGCCTCCTAATAGATTTCCTTGCTCTTATCCATGTTTCTCTGCAGTCTGTTCTCAATCTAACAGCCAGCGTGACCTTGCTAAAACCTAAGTCATGTTACTCCACTGCTTTTCCATTTCACTCAGAAGAAAAACCAAAGGCCTTACAATGATCTACAGGGTTTCACATGATTGATCTCCTTTTCTCTTTGACCTCATCCCTTAAAATTCTCACTTCCCTGATTCTGTTCCAGTCATACTGGCCTCCTTGGTGTTCCTCAAGGTCACCAGGGATACTCTTGCCATAGATCCCTTGCACGGGTAGTTTTCTCTACCTAGAATATCTTGTCCCCGAACACTCACTTGACTATTTCTTCTATTTTCCTCAGGGCTTTGTTCAAATGTCATCCATCAGTAAAAGCTGCTCCAACAACTCTATTTAATGATACAGCCTGAAGCCCTACCCCCAGAACTCCACTCTATTTTACTCTTTTTTTTTTACAGCACACACATCATATGTGTGTTATTTTGTTTGTATTTTAGTTGCTACCCACTTCCTCATACACACACACACACACACACACACACACGCACGCACACATGCGCACGCACACACACACATACTAATACACATACATACATTACACTGGAATATAAGTTTCACAAGGACAGGGATTTAGTCTGTCTCATCTTCTGATATATCACAACTGCCAAAAATAGTGTCCAGCGCATCACAGGTGTTCAATTAATGACTGCTAGATAAATAAATAATTTTAAAAATTAGCTCTTTTGATACAGATTTAATTTCCTCAAATGGAAAAATTTAAACAACGAAGTAATCACTTTGAAGAGTTTATTCAATTCACTAAGAAAAACACTAAGCCCATAATAGGACACTGGCAAATTTACAAAAGAAGATATACAACAAATTAACATACACTTAGGCAATAATTCAAACTCTGAAGTTTGTCAGTAGGGCACTTTTTTTTTGCTTATTCATGTCCCTATACAACAAAAAGTTATTAAGGACATTTTAAAGCCTATGATGATTTTGAGTTTCTGACAAATAATTCAGGCTTGTATGGAAAGACTGAGCCTTGTTCGTGGTCTATGAAGCGCTCTTGCATAAGCTTCTGGCTGGAGAGTTATTGTATTGCGCTTTCCTCCTTGTCTAGTTTTATGGCTTTAGGTAAGGGTTCCAGATCCTTCTTTGTTAGACTTGGATGGGCTTTTGCTGCCCACCTTCAGAGGTGATTTGTAGCCCCAGTCAAGGAGTCAAACACCTATCTGCTGCCTCTGGATAAGTGAGCCCACTTCCGCTTTTCTCTTAGTTTTATTTTTTGTCTTATCTTGTTCATTCTCATCTCTGAAGTGTCACCAATACCATTAGAAGAATAACGAATACCATATAACATAACGTTATCAAAAGCTGCGTGAATCTCATGCACTGCAGCGAGCTCTCCAGCGTTTATGACAGGTCCCAAGGCAGGTGCCTGAGAGATCACTCCACACATGATTTAGGGATAAGCTTGATGACATGAGATGAGAACCACTCCTCTTCATTCCAGAAGATAAAAAGAATGGGTCCTCGGGCACGTGAGGATACATTCCACTTCAATCATCTGATTAGAATGCTGGTGTCTCTATTATTTCTATTTGGATCATTTTGTTATTAAGTCTAATTATAACAGAGACTGCTTTGTTTAGAGAAATAAACGATCCTGTACACTAAGTCTCTCTACTCTGAGGTCAAGTAATCTAGGACTGTGGACTATTTCCATTAACTCGCAGCATAAGACCACAGCCATCACAACCTCCTCTTTGAGCACAAGAATGAGAATGTCTGATTGTTTATTCAACAATGAATGCAACTGAGTGCTCCAAACCTAACGACGCCAAGAAGAGTAAGAAGCAGTCCCTATGTTTAGAGTGCAGACGATGGTAGATGAGACCGAGAAGCTACCAGGCAATTTATAGATCAGCATTAAACACGGAATGAGAGAAGCTTATGTGCTCCGGATACCGTGGAGCAAAAAGAAACAGCAAACGGTGTTCTAAATGGTGGAACAGAGCAGGGGGACAAGACAGAGGAAGCAGGAACTGAATCCTTCAGGGTGAGTCAAAGCTTGACCATGGGATGAGCAATGAAAGAAAAGGAGATAAAAAGGGGAAGGGATTTAAGGAAGCTGAGCAAAAGCTGGGAGTGGGAGAAAACGTAGAACCAGACACATTCAGAGAACTGTAAGTAATTTGGTGTGGCTGGACTGTAGGGCAAAGAAAAGACATGGAAGAAGACGGGGCCAGACACCTGGGCAGATGCCACATTATGGAGGCATATATACCCTACTAAGCACATATTTATTTTTTATCCAGAAAGTACTAACTTTTTTCTTTCATTTTTCTACATCTCGTAATTT
This sequence comes from Eschrichtius robustus, assembly GCF_028021215.1. Classification (NCBI taxonomy): domain Eukaryota; kingdom Metazoa; phylum Chordata; class Mammalia; order Artiodactyla; family Eschrichtiidae; genus Eschrichtius; species Eschrichtius robustus. The sequence continues at coordinate 82,102,363 of NC_090829.1, read as the reverse complement.
TCTTCTTGTTCACGTCGTATAAGACACATGGAGGTTGGTACATAATGTTCAATCCAGAGATTTTATGTCCGAGCAGAATTTAATGTTGTCCTTTCCAACCTTGAAGTATTTACTCGATTTACTCGATCGTTCTTCAAAAATAGCTGCTTTGCTAATACATATTTGCTAATTATAGTAGTTGCAGGTAAACAATGCTTTGACTTGATGATTTGCAAATGTTCAAATTTTCTCCATGCTCTTTTGCATTCTTTAGGTCAACAGTTGCTTTATTATTTCTTAATGTTTAGACTCGTGGGCTTTAGTTTTCTTCTTCAGGATAGATTTAAAAATGAGTTCACCCTAACAAAGTATTTTAATCGCCATTAAATTTTATGTCCTACTCCATTTGTTAGCAGATATCTTTTAATGTGGATTTTCTTTTCCTCTAGCTAAACTGTATTTCTATGAGAAATGGGAGTGGTTTCCTATTAGTTATCTTTTTATTATTGCTTTATTTTTTTTTGCCTAGCATTCACTCATACAAATGCTTTATTGACCACTGAATCTGGTATAACAATGCACTGAGCTAGGTTTAGCCCCTTTTTATTCTAATCTTATCTCTGTGAGTAACTAGCTATTTGAGCCTAAGAAATTTACCTTTCTCCTCATCCGTAAAATGAGAGGGTCTGACTAGATCATGCCAAAATGCCCTTCTAGCTGACAGATTTTATTCTTGTGGCTAAGCATTATTATATAGGATGGACCTCATTATGGTGCCTTCCTCTGCTTATCTCATCTTTACATTTCTTCACTCATAAGTCTTTCTACTTTGCTTGCTTTCTCTTCTGTCTATAGATTGGAACAGTTGAGGGGCCAAGACTGAGTCATCTGTTTCCTTAGGCCACCATGAGAAGCCCTGCTGAAGGTTCTCAGCTTGTAGGAGGTATTCAGTGACACTTTGTCATAGGCACAGGAGGAGTAATTATCTATGCTTCTGTGTCCCTTGTTGTGTGCTTTAGATGTTACACTTTTAATTTTTATTCCAAAGGAAACAGTATGGTGTCTGTGATATTACAAAGCCTATGAGGGAATGTTCTGTTTCTAAGTCATCCAATCCTGTTGCTTCTATATCATCAGCTCTAATATATCCAAGAAAGGCTGGCCCACCTTGACCGCAGGGTTAAACTCACTTGGCCTACTGCTATGACCCAAATGGTTTGGCTTTAGACAATGTAGCCTGTGGTGCCATTGAGCTAAGTCATGTACAAGTGGCAAAACAAAACATAGTGTGCATTCCAAATATCAGCACTGTGGAGTTTAGATGACATCCTCATTAGATGGTCTTCATCTTTACTTCCTTTAATCTGCTTCTCTCTCCCTCTTGTCTGCTAAATTTGATCTATCTATTTCAGGAACTACTGAGGCAGCAGCTTCTCCTTGCTATTGCCTGGGATAGTTTCATACTACATAATCAAAGTTTATTGTCTTTGTATCAAAGCATGTTCTCTGCTTTCTCAATATCAAGCCCCTCTTCCCCTTACTATCTCTCTGACTCACTGCTGAGCAATCTGGCCTCCTTTGTTGGGACCTGGGTATATTTCTGGGAATTGATTTGCCTTAAAGCCAGCCTTGCAGAGGACATAATGGACTGGGGTACAACCACCGCGGAGGAGAGCCTGGTGGGGGCAACTTCAGAAGACTCACAGGAGAGCAGCGTCCTGAAAGCAGAGCATTTCTATTACAAGAAAAAGTATCATCCCCGAATTGTAAAGTGAGTAAATTTCGCCTTTGAGACAATTTTATCTGCATCTAGACCTGGATATCTTTCTTCATGGCCCCACTCAAGTGACACCAAGCAGATATGTTGATCAATTTAAAAAATGAATAATCCCATGAATCTGGGATGGGGCATCCAGCAATGTTCCTTAATCGTAGAGATTAGATCTTCTGGACCAGAATTAGGAACACATGGCTTGACAATGTAAATATCCTCCTGTGTTCAATCAGAAGACCGAGAAGGCAAGAAGTAAGCTAGCTCACAAACTGGTTGAGAGCTGGAATCAGACATTCAGTTATTTAAGGTCTTTGTTCACAGGGCTGGAAGTGGCTAAGGCAGAGCTCTGAGGTTAAACAAGAGAAGCATATCCAGAATGAGTCATTAAAAGCAGGCTACCCAAAAAGATTGCTTCCCAAGTTACAGAGAGAAGCTGTATATCAGGATGGCAAATGGAAAGTGGTCTGGATAAAATAAAGAGATGGGGTATACACCTGAGGTTGATTTTAATATGCTCATTTCACATACCAACCTGTATAAGCAGAGTCCATCTACAGCCTCTGCTTTAGGTTAGAAATTATGGAGTCAATGAACATCAAGTTAGTAGTGGGCTTTGAAAGTATTTTGATTATTATGCCCAAAACACTGAAATGATCTAATCCTGCCCTGCTGATCAGCATACCCACTACTACCACCACCATGAGTTTAATAAGGGGGCAGCCACGGAGAAATCATGGTGTTGTTTTCTTTACCAGCTGCACCAGTTCCAATAACTCTAACCCAGTTCACAGCACAATTCAAAACTGAGCTGGAGCATGAGGGCCTAAATGCCCAACACCATTCTCAATCTTAATCTAGATTTTTTTTTTTTTTTTTTTACCTTATTAGCCTTTGACTTGTTGCACGAAGAAAGACCAAAGAGGAGACTCTATAGGGCTGATCAACAGAATAGACTCTGGTTCTCTGTACCTATGTAGCCACATGTGTGTAGATGACACATGCTGTGCTGCCCAGAACCCCTTTGGGGACTGAAGGACTTATTCTTCCCACTACTGAGGGCGCTACCAACCGGCATCCCTTAGCTGTCAGGCCTCTCCAGCTGAGGAGGGCTGCTTGTTAACGATCATGACTCCTTCCCAGCGGAAGCCTGCCACCAATGTCCAGTTCTTATGAGAATACAAAGTTCCACCCTCTCATCCTAACTCAAGACAACTCTGAAGGGCTCTCAGCCTCAGAGTTCCTTATGGGGTTGACAAAGGCTTTTGTTGTGACAGTATCACAACCCAATGCCTTCCTCTGCTCAGGATAGATTCCTTTCTTTTCCTATAAGTGTTCATCTCAACAGCACTTTTTTAATACAATTCTTGCATTCTAAATGACATTTCAGTGTCTACTTCCCAGATAACCCACCCTGCAACAAGGACAACAGGAATGGAAAAGCCAAAAATAAATGGAAAAAAAAAAAAAAGATAAGTTGCCCAGGCTTCTCTGAGAGGCCAAGCTTTGCACACAGCAGTTTAGCTCTCCACTTTAACTAGTGGGCTACATCACCATGCAGAAATACTAGGAGTGGCCCAGATGTTCATGATACACCACACCTCTTGGGCCCACCTGAATTCAGGCCAGCCCTGATGAGGCCCAGGCCCAGAGCCAGTATCCCATATCAGGTACAAACCACCAACCACATGCAATTGCCATGTAAAAGCATAGGGGAGCTAAATGTTCCCAGTAGCAACCCACGCCAGTGATGGAGGAGACCTGGGGGGATACACGGTCTAGCCTTTCCATCCTCCAGTGGGACGATTCTGAGGCAAGTTCTGCACCTCCCAGTAACAGAGCAGCAATCCAGCAGGACTGAGCTATTTCCCCACATATTAGAGTGCTAGGGCTGCCATAACAAAATACCATAGGCTGGGCAGCTTCAACAACAGAAATTTTCTTTCTCACCATTCTGGAGGCTAGAAGTCCAAGATCAAGGCGTCCACAGGCTTGGTTTCCTCTAAGGCCTCTCTCCTTGGCTTGTAGATGACCACCTTCTTGCTGTGTCCTCACATGCTCTTTCCTCTCTGGGACACACACTAACAACACATGTACACAGCTGTGTCCCAACATCCTCTGCTTATAAGGACACTAGACATACTAGATTTGAGCCCACCCATATGAACTCATTTTATATTAATTACCTTTTCAAAGGTGCTAACTTCAATTACAGTCACATTCTGAGGTACTGGGAGTTAGGACTTCAACATATCAGTCTGAGGGTGGGGGACACAATTCAGCCCATAACACCCCAGTAACTAAATATACGCATTTCCCTTTTCCCTGTCTCACTTTTCCTCTCCCACATTTCTTCTTCCATGGATCACCTCCCAAATAAACTAAGAAACTTCATCTTTGTCTCAGGTCAGAGGAACCCAATCAACTGCCTTAAACTCTGACCAACCAGAATTAGCAGTTCCTTGGGGAAGCTTGGAAAAGGTTGGACACAGACAGCTGTCACTTGGAAAACATATAAACCTCCTCTATAAACAGTATGTCATCAATGGAGCATATCCCTTCAAATCAAATTTGACCTAAAGATGAGAAACAGAGACAACCAGATAAGGCAAAGGTACACACACAAATCCACTGGCCTGCCTCCACCCTGTGAGCAAAATTAAGTTGGATGCAGAATGTAAAGACATGCAAATGCCTTAGCAAGAGCAGACAGTGTGTGTATCTAGCAGCACAAGGCTGCGATGCTCCCCTGGGGGCAGAGCAAAGTGCCTGCAACAATACTGAGCACAGAACCAATATAGGCAATTTATGTGCATTTTCCCAAAAGAAGAAAAGTAGCATTCGTCACCTCTTGGGTCTAGAATATTTTTCTCTTTACCTTGAGTTCTTCTTATTTGAATTTTAGAATGACAGATATGTTTTCAGGCAAAATGCTATGGATTTTTTTCATCACCCTTTGTCCTGTCACGAATTTCTAGTTTCTTGATTTGAATTCTACAAGCTATTAGCCACCTTACCTCTGGAAAGCTTACTTAAATTGATCCTTTCAGATAATCTACTAATCACTATGAATGACCTGGAGGTGCATATTGGTCAATGGAGATTGAAACAAACAAACCAGAACCTAAACAATTGTAATAGTTGCACTTCATGATAAATGAACCTAACATGTTCCATGCTTGCAAAGGACTTAAATAAAAATAGCAATAATTTAATGAGCTTCCCCTCTGTATCAGTCTCTAAATAATTATCACACTTAATATCTCTAAAACCCTGAAACATGGATATTACTATTCTTCATGTTCTTAATATGAAGAAAGGGATTTGGAAAATATCCCTCAAATATAAGTGACACAAATGGGATTTGAACCCAAACCTGATTCTAAATCTTTTTACTTCCAGTGATTCTCAATCAGGACTGGTCATTAAAATTAACTGGAAAGCTTTTAACAGCTACAGGTGCTACCATACACACAAAAATGTTTTGAGATGGATCATGAACGCTAAAAATAATCAAGCTTCTAAAAGAAAACACAGCAGATTACAATCATGACAATTGGATAGGCAGATTTCATAAACAATATTCAAAACATACTGACCAATAAAGAAAATACTAACAAATGGGACTTCATTAAAATTAAGATCTTCTGCTCATCAAAGGCACTATGAAGAGAGTGAAGAGGTAAGCTACAAATTAGAAAAACGTATCTCCAATACATATACTCAGAAAAAAAGCTGGATACAGACAATAAGCATTTGAAAAGGTGCTCATCTTTAATTATCACAGAAAAGAAAAATAAAGCTACCACACACCTACTTGAATATCTAAAATTGAAAAATGTAACAAATACCAAGGGGGTTGGTGGTACTATAGAAAAGCAAGGGCTCTCTCACATCGCTGGTGGGAGTGTTAAGTGCTAGAATAACTGTGAAAGACTCCTTTTCAGTATCTTGAAAGTTAAACATGATTATACTCTAATGATGTAGCACTTATAATGCCACTTTTGGATATATACCCATCAGATTTAAGTGCTACGTCCATCAAAAACATATACAAGAATGCTCAGAGCAGCTTTACTCATAATAACTAAAAACTGTAAATAACCCAAATGTACGTAAGCAGTAGAATGGATATGATATATTCATGTAATGGAATACTACATAGCAATGTAAAAGAACAAACTACTGATATATTGAACAATGAATGAATCTCACAGATATAATGTTGAGTGAGGGAAGTCGGACACAAAAAAGTAGTCATTATGAGCCCATTTACATGAAGTTCAAAAACAGGTAAAATAATCTATGGTGAAAGAGGTAAGTTATCCTTGAAGGTGGGAGGTTTACTGACTGAGAAGGATCACAAATGAGTTTTCTGGGATCTGGAAATCTTGATTTTATCTTAATTTTAGCAGTGGTTACATAGGTGTATGTATGTATATATTTATATATACCTATGTGTGTATATAAAGAATCATTGCTTTAACACTTAAAATTTACACACTTTACTGTATGTAAATTATATTGCAATCTTTAAAAAATAATTATAGTTACTGGATCTTTTCTCTAGGCCAACAGAATCAGAAGTAGGGCTGAGGGAGAGAAAGTATACAAGTATATATACTTTCAAAAAGTTTCCCAGGTTAGCCAGGTGATTTTGATACATGTCCTTGTTTACAAATCACTTTATCCCTAGACTCAGGTAACACAAGCACTGTGTGAAGAGCCCTCATGGGTACAAGTTCTGGCTCTGCAAATAACGAGCTGAGTAACCTTGGATGATGTAGCCACGAAAAAATGGGTATGGACTAGGTGAGCACTCAGGTCCCTTCCCACGATAATGCTGTAAATCCTATGACATAAATGTATACCCAGGGCTTCCCTGGTGGCGCAGTGGTTGAGAATCTGCCTCCTAATGCAGGGAACACGGGTTCGAGCCCTGCTCTGGGAGGATCCCACATGCCGCGGAGCAACTAGGCCCGTGAGCCACAACTACTGAGGCTGTGCGTCCGGAGCCCGTGCTCCACGACAAGAAAGGCCACGATAGTGAGAGGCCCGTGCACCGTGATGAAGAGTGGCCCTCACTTGCCGCAACTAGAGAAAGCCCTCGCACAGAAACAAAGACCCAACACAGCCAAAAATAAATAAATAACCCATTAACTTTAAAATAAATAAATTAATTAATTTTTTAAAAAATGCATACTCATTGGCCAACACACACAAAAAAACCCAGTACTAAAACCTAAGGGAAGTAGGCGATTGAATAACATGATATAATTTCAATTAAGCCTGCCCCAAAGTTCTTTCATTCTAAATATATTTTATATACGATCTTAAGAAATTCAATCTTCTATATTAGGTTTAGGCGCTGGTTGAATGGCAAATTCTTAAAAGATGGCGCCCCATTAAGCTATTATCAGTCATTAACATTTCACTATGGATGTGACAATAGATCATTTTCAATTTGATAATTACCTAAAATTTTACCCTGTGAGAACAGGATGTAGAATTAAAGGCATTTTGGTATATAGTGGAAAGAACACAGAACTGAGAAACAGGAATCTGCTTTCTACTCACACCCTATACCATTAATTAACTGTATCTTTAAATAGATCCTTTCCTACCTCTAGACCACAGACTGTCTATCAGTAAAATGTGAGGAGTGGAATAGACAATCCCCAAGTGTCATGAGGACTGTGTAATTCTACGACTCTTCCTAGTTCATGAAATGGGGAAGGTAATCCTGAATGAACCCTCTGGTGTCCTGTCACTTTGAGAGAGAAGAAGCCACGTAAACTAAGGATGGTGGCAGGAGACCGATGAACACTGAGACCAGGTTTTTTAAAGGCCAGTTTGAGCCCTTAGGTGAGGGCAGGGGCTATTACATTGCCTCTGTGTATGTGCTGCCCACAGTGTTTGCCTCTCATAGAATACTGGCTGTCTGGGTGGTAGTGGGAAGAGGGGAGAGGAATATCCTGGCTTTGTTCCTCAGTACAATTCACCCAGGATGTGCTTATAAACTACTACGAAAGTGCAGAGGGTAGATGCAGCTGACCAACCTCCAAAAGCACAGGTCCTGATGGGCAACTCTCCTTATTCTCTAACCCTCATCCAACAGCTTTGTTCATCCCCTCAAGAAGGCACCCTGGGGCTGGGACCTGCAGGGAGAAGCCATTTCCCAGGGTTTGGGAAAAGGTTGGGGTACTGGATGTAAGCTCTTAGGCCTTCAGTGGCTAGACAACAACTCAAATGAGGGGAATCAAATAGCCTCCTACAAGTAGTGATGGAGGGGCAAATTCCAAAAGGAGAACAGAGGAGGACGTGTGGTTTATAGAAGCTCTCCCATGTGAGAAAGGGAAAATGAACTCAGTCACATGACAGCCATCCAACCATGAAGCCATGAACTTCGCAAGGGCTGAACACAATCATTCTGGTTTTCTAATGAGATTGGAGAGGACCACGTTTATAATAATGAGGCCCACTCAAAGTTAGGAGTATTTGAACTTTGACGTCCTTACTCCAGGTAGACAATCTCAGAACAATGGCTGGGATGTCAGGCTTTGATAACTGAAAGAATTACAGAGAACACACTGTCTTTCGCCCTGTGCCTTTCAGTCTTAGGAAGTCAGCCACTACACCATTTTTCAGGACCTCTTCCAAGAGTAAATACTGCTAGCCCAGGAGTCTCTGGGCCAGGAAATACGATTAGGTGAACCCGTGTTTCCTAGGAAATGAATGGAAACCTACAATTTCAAGTAGTCCAGGAAATAGCCACACAGCTAAGAATGCTGACAGGTTGCTACTGATCTCAGCCAAATAGGGGACTCACTTAAAACTGTACGGGGGAAATCTCACGCTTCAGAAACCTGCTTCATCTCATCCCCATTTGCTTTCAAGTGGCTCTCTCCCCCACCTCCACTGCCCTTCCCCCATTTAAGTTCTGGGTCTCCCCCAACCCCCCTTAAAGAAATATTTAGCTTACACTTGTAATGAGCCCTGCCCGCACACTGACTGTGATTTAGGGTGAGTTATGTTTCCATTACCTCTGTGTTACAGCATACTGGTGAGGGCAGGCATTATGTCATGTCAGAGATACAGGCGAGAGAAAATACAGACGCCCCCATTACAGGCAGTGATGGAGCAGTTTTAATAATATTGGGGGAAAATGGAACATAAAGGCCTTTCCAGCTGCACCATTACTACACATTAGCAACGCCATGTGGCCAAAGTGAGGGGGAGGAGGCTGGAGGGAGGAAGGGGTTATACAGGTGACCCTGGAGCTTGTTCTTTGCATTTAGGAAGAGGCAAAAAGTCCTATTAAAACCTTAGAAATACGTGTTTTGTTTTGTTTTTTTCCTGTGAATAACGATCTCACCAGAGACATGAAACACTAACTTTTCAATAATAAAAAAAAATCTAATTTCTACTGCGTTTTCCCGTTTCATGTGAGAAGGATAATTTGCCTGTGCTCTCTCTCTCCCTCCTGGTCTCTCTCACTCATTTTCTCAGCCTCTTTATTTTCTTGACACAAATAGCTGTCATTGCTCAGAGAATGTGCGGGATTAGGCTGCTTTGTAATTCAAACCTTTTATTCAGGTTACCCTTATGTACTAAAGAGGAAAATATATATTGACTAAATGGCCTTGTTATGGATGTTTCCAGTTGTGAGTGGAAGGGTAGCTCCCTCCTCCAACACACACAAACCTTTCCTAACCACGACTCTGTTCATCACTTACAATAGAATTTAGCTAATGCTAATTTCCACCTTTTACTTTTCTCAAATAGCAGGGAAAAGCATCTATAGATATTTTTCTTGGCATGATTGGTTCCTTTAAAAAGAGGAAGTGGCCAAAATGAGCAGCCACAGCCTGCTGATGATCTGTGCTTTGCCGATTGGTGGTTTGCAGGTGTGGAGCTCAATGAACTACAGAAAGAAAGATGAGGATGTAGTTGGCATTGGTGGGCTGGCTTCCAACAGCTGTTTAACTTTGTTCAGTTAGAACAAATATAGTCAGTCAGAAGTGCCCCTAATTTAACCAAAGAGGAATGGGTTCAGTAACTAAAATAAATAGTATATATGGTTGGTCTAACTTTCCTCTAATCAAAATGAGAGTGTAACCTAAAATAGAAAGAACAACATGAAACATAGCAACATGCACAGAAAATACATTGGGAAATACAGAGAATTTTAAACTAGCTGGGGTTGGGGAAGAGACAGGCTAAAGAAAGATAATTATGTATGTGTGTTTAATGATCTTTTTCTCCTTGTAGATGTAATTAGAACTTGCTGGGGAAAATTTGAAAATTTCATGTAAATATAAAAAAAGCACCTCAGTTATTACTTCAATCTTTTTTTATGATTCTATCTAATGTTTTGACAAAATCATGCATTCATTCATTCACTAAACAATTATCATGAGCATCTTCTATGCAATGAGCAACGTTTTGCTCAATATGAAGGCATCTAGTGAATGAAATAGGCGTGGTGAATACTCTCCTGGAATTTACATCCTATTGGCAGTGTTAACAAACAGGACAAGTGGCCCAAAATGGAGTCACTAAGTCCCAAGTCACCAAACTGAGGCTTAATTACAGTTTCAGCTCTCCCAGAAATGGAATCTTAAACCAATCAGTCAGGGATCACCTGATCAGCACTAGTTAGGTTTTCTGCCTGAAAGATCTCTGCCCTCCCCTAAAGGAAAGTCACTTTACAATAACCAACCCACTTTTTTGCTTGTTCCCACTCCCTTGTGCCTATAAAAGTTTCTCATTTTGTACAACTCCTCAGAGCTCCTTTCTATCTGCTAGATTGGATGCTGCCCAATTCGAATTGATTTTTGTTCAAATAAACTCTTCAAATTTTTAATATGCCTCAGTTTATCTTTTAACAGCAGAAATAGACAATAAACAAATCAACTACCTTCAGTTTGTGATGCAGTGGAGAAAGCAACTTGTATCAGAGCACAATAGAGAAACAACTTTAGAAAGTCTTCAGAGAAATCAGGATTATATTGTACTGTGATTTTGCATCCTGCCTCATTCGCTTAGAGCGCTGGGAAGGCTCTTATGTCACTAAATACTCTCTGAAAACATTTTTAATGGCTGGATAGTCTGTCTTTTAAACAAACCTTAATTTATCTATTGATTTTTTTCTTTGTGTTTTTCTTCCTTGGCTTTATGCTGAGAATATGTTTTTTTGAACATTTTTAAATAGTCGCCTATGTTTTCCTCTGTTTTTATTGTTGTTAGATGTGTTATATTTAACATTTTAAATTCATCTGAAATTTGTTTTGATGCAAATGATAGAAAAAATAAATTATATTTTCCACATGAACATAAAGTTAAATAACAAGTCCTAAATCATACATAGCTTCTTCATTATCTTATGATGGACTATTTGTCACATATCAAGTATTTAAATATATTAAGAGTTTATTCCAGGATTACAAGTTCTATTGATCTGTCTGTAGATATCTACCTCAAAGGGTTTAAAATTCCTTTAGCTGTATAATCAATTTTAAGGTCCAGTAGGACAAATCCCCTTCTTCATTTCTCAATTTTTCTCAGCTCTGTTCCTACCACTTTGATTTCCGGATGAATTTTAGAATTATTCTCTCAAGACTACCTACAAAAAAGGAACATTAATAGGTAGAGTTAATCCTCAATACTCACAAACTCCATATTTGCAAATCTACCTATTCACTAAAACTTATTTGTAACCCCCAAATCAATATTCAGGGCAATTTCATGGTTATTTACAGACATGAGGGGAGCAGCAAATTCAGAATTCTCTAAATCAGTGTTCACAGCAACTCTATAGTATCTAACTACCATAAATAATGACAATCAACTGTATTTTTATAGCTATTGCTTTAAATCAATGTATTGAGAAGGATTAACTTCTTTAAAATAAATAACTCTTACCTAGAAATGTGATATGTTTCAAAATTTTTCTTGAGCCCCTACTCATTTTATTATGCCCATTCCCAGGCATTGTATTTTTCTTAATTGCTATTGTGAACAAAGTTATTTTTCTCTTATATTTTCTAATGAACTATTCCTGGTTTATAGAGCTACTGGATTTCATAAAATTATTTTGTGTCTGTTCATCTTACAAAACTCTTATTAATTATCATAATTTGAAGTTGATAGTTTTTCCTCAAAATAAAATACTATACAAAAAATATTAATTATAATTCCCATTCCAATAGTTTTGTCTCTTATTCCTGGTTTTTCATCTTGTTTTACTGGAAAGAACTTATAGAGCAGGCAACTCTTGTTCTTGATTAAAATGGGACTATTTCTACTACTTTGCATTCAACTGTAAAGTTGGATCTTGTTTCAATGCTAAGAAATGTTTTCTAAGAGTTGTGAAGGAATAGGTGTTGAAGTAATCAGGAGCCTACTGAACATTTCTTGAGATAATCATTTTTCCCTTTTGGTCTCCATCTAATTAACTGATCTCAATATTAATTCAAAATTACATTCTAAATATAAATATTACATTGTACTTATGGGTTATGTTTAAGGTACATTTAGATTCAATTTACTCATAGGTTTTTTTAGGCTTTGCCTCTCTTATAAATAAGATTGTATTTTAAAATAAAAATACAGGTTTAGGTGTTTTTTTGTTTTGTTTTGTTTTTTCTGCTATCACTGTCGGGTTTTACTATCTAAATCTGATAATTCTATTACATGAAATCAGTAATTTATATTTTTTTTGAAAATTCTATTCCGTAAATCTTTAAAAAAGACGGACATACATATAAACAGTAAGAGCTATAATTTTTAAAATTTATTTTTATGAAAAAATTTTCAATTTTCCTAATTTTTAATGTGTCCAGGCTTTCTCCTAGGCAATTGTGATAATATTTTTTGGAAAATTACTTCATTTATATTTTCACATATATTAGCATTGTGCTGTGGTCTGAATATGTACCTCCCAAATTCACATGTTGAAAAGCTAATGCCCAAGGTGATGGTATTAGGAGATGGGGCCTTTGGGAGGTGATTAGGTCATGAGAGCAGAGCTCTCATGAATGGAATTAATGTCTCCATAAAAGAGACTTCAGAGGGATCCCTCACTCTTCCACCACATGAGGCCACAATGAGAAGTTGGCAGTCTGCACCCAGAAAGGGGTTTTCAGCAGAACCCACCCATGGTGGCACCCTGATCTTGGACTTCCAGGCTCCAGAAGTGTAAGTAATCAATTTCTGTTGTCTATAAGTCACCAAGTCTGTGACATTTTGTTACAGTAGCCTAAACGGACTAAAACACATTGTATTACAAATAGTATTATTTGCTAATTTAAATTTTGTCCTGTCTTTTTTAAACTCCTTTCTCATGTAAGTTTGTGTTTTACTTTATTTTTGTTATATTATTATAAGTTAGGTTTGCCACAGCATGTCTATTTTTTTTTTATTTGTTTGTGTTTAAAATGACCACATTTATTTAGGGAGACAAGTCTTGAGAATTCTTTTGAGGATAGTTGAGGACACGCTTTAATAAAGGAGCAGGCGTGAGTGGGAAGATAAAAGTCCAAGATCAGGCCCAGCCCAGTTAAGGGGATGAAGACAGAACTCTGCGACGGGGAAGCTGGCACACTTGCTTCTCAGGAAGCACAGAGGCAAGAGATGAAGAACTGCATGCACGGTTATAAAATGCAGTCAAGAGTGGGCATCTGTAATGGTGATAAATGGTGCGCCACTTTAAAATTTTCAGCAAGATGTGGAAGGACCAACATTATGCAGTTTTTAAATTGCTCTAGGAGGAATTCATGAAAAGGCTTAGAGATCCAGGTGGGAGGGCTTTCCAGGAGTAAAAGAGATCCAGGCGGGAAGGCTTTCTAGTCAAGTCCTGGCCAAAGGAATGAGTACAAAAGAAACAGATAAAAGATTCCACAGTTCTTGAATGAATAAGCATTTTCAGAACTCTAATGAAAAACTGATGAACTCATAAAAGTGTTAACAAAAGATCGAGATGAAAAAAAAATTAATTACATGGGACTGAGTGAACTGATGAGGATGAGTATAATTTTTGTGACTTTCTGTTTGAATTTAAGAAAAAACAAAAATCCCACAAGGACTCAGAGGCAAAGAATATACAAATCAATTTTCACTGCAAAGTAAAGGAGCTGCTACAGTGGAGGATTACTGGACTGAATGTCAATATTATGACATAGTATGAGTGTGTTTCATGTTTGGTAATTGCAATCATTGTTGCTTTTGTTGTGGTCATCCATGTACAATGCTTGGTGTCAGTCTATCTCTTGTAAAAATAAAATACAGTGTGTGTGTGTGTGAAAAAAAAAAAAAAAAAAGATTCCACAGCTCTAATGAAAATACACTGCTTATCCAAAAAGGAGATATTCATCTGACAAGTATGAAAGTACTTATGGGGATATCTGGACAGCATATTTGGAAGTGTACCTGTCCCCCACATCCCCCAAATCCAGGACATTCTTCTTTGGGTTTCTGAAGTATGAAACGTCAGTGCTAAACAACTCTTCAAACAGAACTTTGAGAAGTTCTGTCCAATACAACCAGTGTCCTACACATGTGGGACATGGAAGAGAGAAAAATAAAAATTTGCCCCAAAGTTTTACATAACAATGAAGAAAATTGGGAAAGGCTGAAAAGTTTAATGGAGACAAAATGAAGAACTTTTCTGTTTTATTAGGTTTTGGGAATCCGCATGTAATTCCACAGTGAGCTGCCCGGAGGAGGTTAGCAAGCATCAGTAGGACTGGAGGGAAGCATGAAATTAAGAATTAGAAAATAAAATAATAATGGTTATAATAATACTACCCCCTGTTACTATTCTACGGCTATCATTTTTTTTTTTAATTGAAGAGATGTTACTAAGTTCCATTTTTATCAGAACCATGTTATATCTAATTTTAGCCTCTTTTTTTTTTTTTTTAATTTATGGCTGTGTTGGGTCTTCGTTTCTGTGCGAGGGCTTTCTCCAGTTGCGGCGAGTGGGGGCCACTCTTCATCGCGGTGCGCGGGCCTCTCACTATCGCGGCCTCTCTTGTTGCGGAGCACAGGCTCCAGACGCGCAGGCTCAGTAACTGTGGCTCACGGGCCCAGCTGCTCCGCGGCATGTGGGATCTTCCCAGACCAGGGCTCGAACCCGTGTCCCCTGCATTGACAGGCAGACTCTCAACCACTGCGCCACCAGGGAAGCCCTATGGCTATCATTTTTTGAGCGATATTATTATGTTACAGATGAAGTGCTATTTTACATGCCTTATCTAGTGACATCTTCCCAATGATATGAGAAGGTAGATTTTACTACCTACACTTTAGAAAAGGAAACTGAGGCTTGATGAGTTAAAATAATCTTGTTCTAGTCCATACAGATAATGACTGCAAGAAGCGGTATCCAAACCCAAGGCTTTTAGCTCCATACCCTGAGTTCTTAATCACCATGTTATATAGAGTCATTCATATCAGGCAATAATTTAGACCAGGAAAGAGGAAAGAGGCAAACTATCTTAGGAAGATAAAAGATAGTAGGATTGAGATCTCAAGCAGCATTTACGAGCAGAAGAGAAAGAAGAGCTGCCAAGTAATCCCTATACAGCTACAAATGAATGAAACACAGAGTAGGCTTAGAAATTAAGTCTTTTCAGTTGTATTGTTGTAATAGAGTGACCCTCAGTATTCGTGCTGTCAGATTAAAAATAAAAATAAATATGATTATGTTTATATACATTTATAGGATCATATGACATATAAAAATAATAAAAGAATAGACCTTGAAGTTACCAACTCATTCAAACATTCATCTATTGAGCAAGTATTCATCAAGCTTTTACCACTGGCTAGACCCAGTTCCAGGAGTTGAGATTTTAATAGCAACTATGAAGAGATATGTTACCCTCATGGAGTTTACACAATAGTGGAAGAACAGACATCAATAACCACACAAATAAATGTATGATTACAAGTTGTCTTAAATGTAATGAAAGAGCAGGATCTCCTTTTAAAAGGGGCCCAGGACTTAGTCTGGCAGGTCAGAGAAGTCTCTCCAGAGAAAGTGTCATTTGTGCCAAGAGTAGGAATGACTAGGGGAAATAAAAAGGATGGATGTTCTAAGCAGTGGACCACTGTGTAGACATCCCGAGGCAGGGGAAGCACGGCAGGTTTAGGAATAAAAAGAGGCTGGCACGGCTGGTACCCAGCGCGAAGGGGAGAGCAGACGGGGCTGGAAAGTAGTTCAACGGGGCCTCATAGGCTGTGTGAAGGAATCTGCCTGTTGTTCTAAGAGCAATGGGAGAGGTGATTGGAGGTGAGGTGACTGGAAAGTTTTCATCAGAACAACGTGTTTGGATTGAGTATTAAAAAGATCTGTGCTGCTTCAGCCTGGAGACAGGACAGGAGGGCTTGAGTGGGTGTCAGAGTCCTGGGAATGCGTGCTGTGGAGCACAGGTGAGATAGCAGCCGTTGGACCAGAGGGATGGCTGTGCTAGCGGAAAGGAGGGAAACGACAGATTGCAGACACTGAGAAGGGAAAGTCAGCAGAGCTTGGTGATAGTTTAGCTAAAAGGGTGAGGTGGAAAGAAAAGGAGACATCAAAGGGTAGTTTCATGGTTTGTAAAATTGGATCAGTGATGATACCATTCATCAAGATAAAGAATATTTTATTAAATACTTACTCTGGGCTAAGGACCCTACTCAGTTTTTGTGTTGTCGTTGTTTTATCTCAGGTGTGCAGAACAGTACTGATTCCATATGTTATGATGTTAGGCGCCTTTTACCATTTAAACCTCACCATCCCATACCACCACCATCCCCCAAAATTGCTGTAAGGTAGGCAATATTATTATCCACGTTTTGTAGATGAGGAACTAAAATTGAAAGGGAAAGTAACTTGCTCAAAGCCACACAGCTGTGGACTGTAGAGGTCTGTCTCACTCCAGAAAACACGATTATACTCTATGCCTGCATATGATTAAATGCCAGCTGATTGGTCCAGGTCTAACCTGCAATAAAGATGTCGAGGAGAAAGGGATGAGTAGGGATAGTGCGGTCTTGTAGGAGATGAGAGTGAGATAGATTTGGCTACAAGGAAGCAGACTGAAAATTACAGACCAGAAATAAGTAAATAAATAGATATTTGGAATAAAACACAATATTCTTATTTCTTACTCATATTAACTTGTAGTCAACTTTTACAGTAATTTTGGAAATTTTTACGTAGTTTTCAATAACCATATCAGAATTCAGGCTTTGGATGATTTATTACTTTCCTAAGGTCTCAGGTGAAAGACTCTCTTGATATCAAAATATAGATGTTTTGTGACACATGGAGGAGAAAAAATAAAACGAGAACAGATTCTAATGCTTCCAGCAGATATTTTTCAATGTCTGTTTCACTTAAAAAGCATGCCTGTGTATTTATGTATTTATTTTCTCCCTGGATATTCCTCTCACTGGTGGCAACCAGAGCCTGTATTCCCAAGAGTCATCCCCAGGATAAAACAGCTGAAAGCCTGCTTATCACTCTCACAATTACCCAACAATTAAGGAGAGATTTAGGGCCTCTTCCCCCACTGTTTTTCCCCTTCTCTTATGAGGAAATCAAGCCCTGCCAGTGCTGGTTCACTTCTCCCTCGTCTCAGGCAGGACACAGCAAGGCAATACATTTTCATCAAGGCTCAAGCTTGATCATGCTCTAGAGAATTGGGATTTAATGTAATTTATGGGGAGCCACTTCCAAGGGAGATCATGGAACCTCCAGTTTAATTGGCGTGATCTGGAAGGTTCGGCATCTGTCAATGAGCAAGGAGAGGGTGCTGCACGAATAGAAATAGAAATCAGCCTGCACACCCTCCTTGTTCTATATACTCTTCCTCGGAAGCTCCCAGCTGTGGTTTTTCTTATTGATTTTCTGCTCCTCTTACTCTCCTTCTTAACCTTTACGCGATTCACTCCTATTGTTTATCAAATACGAGTACGTGGGGAGGTGTAACTCCTTCTTGGGAGTGGGAGCCATCCCCTTGTCCACCTGTGCCTTCCCATCCTGTTCCACAAATGCCCCAATGCAACAGATGGGAAGGAGTTTGGTGACATGGTGCTGCTACCCTCACCAACTGAAAAGCAGCTCTAATTATGTCTGTAATATTAATTAATTCAACAGATATTTATTGAATATTTACCATATGCTAGACACAGTTCTAGACATTGAAGATACAGCAGTCAATAAAGCAGATTATATTCCAGTGAGGGAGTACACAGAAGCAAAATTAAAAAGTAAAATATATAGTATGTGCTTTGGCGATAAGCACTATATCTCAAAATGAAGCAGGTAAGAGGGTAGGGAATAAGGGGAAAGGAAAGTCAATTTTAAATACCATGGTTGGGAACGTTTCAGTGAGAAGGTATCATTTAAGCAAAGATCTCAAGCAGGTAAGGGAATGAGTCGAGGCTATGTAAGGGAAGGGTGCATTAAGCTGCCTCAGAACCTTTGCACGAGCTATTCCCTCTGCCTGGGATGTTATACTCACAATTTCTTTGCTATTCCTCCCACAAAAGGTGGATCTTAATCTTTTTCCGTTGAACGTGGAATCAGCTTAGGGACTCACTTCTGGCAGATAAAACGTGGATGAAGCAATGGGAGATGGGTTCTGAGATTAAGATATTAAAAGATGGCAGTTCCCATCTTGAGGGCACTTTCTCACTTGCCTGTACACCCTTTCCCTTCTCTCTCTTCCTCTCTCTCTCTCATTACTCACTCTGAGGAAAGCCGTTTCAGGAGAAACGAGAGAGACCAATATGGGGCAGAACTGAAGGTCAGGTCCCTACCAGCAGCCACATGAGTGAGCTCAGCACTCAGGGGCCCTTCCAAGACAGGTAGATGGCCTGGCTGCAAGGCTGGTAGAGATGCTGAGCCAGATCCACACAGTCAAGTTTTTCCCCAGATCCCTGACCTTCAGAAAACATGTGAGATAACACGTGTGTTCTTTTAAGCTGTTAAATTTTGGAGTAATCTGTTACTCAGCAAAAGTTAACTAATACAAGGTATGTTCATGGACAGAATAAAGGTGGAAGAAGACAGAACATTAACTTGAGAGAGTAGCAGAGGCGATATGTTTGCAGTTTTAAATATGGGAGGCTTTAGCCTAGTTATTAATTCATCTCATTTGTAAAAGTAACAAATATGTATAGAGGCCCCCAAATATGTCAGGCATTCTTGCATCAGTTATGCAGGTGAATTTTAAAGTCTTTTGGAGCTCTCCATAAGCCAAACTCCGCATCCCCATTGCTTTGAAGTGTCTTATGTTACCCCAGTATCTGGAAGTGGTACGGGCAGAGACAACATTTGTATTACAGATTTGCCTTTCTGAACTGTCAACTAAAAAAATATACACAATGTGAGAGTTGTCAGTGAAGTTTTATTTGGGGCAAAATGAGGACTATAGCCTGGGAGACAGCATCTCAGACAGCTCTGAGGTACCCATTCCAGAGAGGTAGGGGGGAAGTTCAGTGTTACATATGATTTTATTGAAGGGGGTACGAGCAGCCAAGCACACATTTTGGCAGAGGCTTGCTGCTAGTCATGAGGAGCAGGTGTCACTGTTAATGATTTTAGTGCTTTTCTAGATATGAGGAATGTAAGAATTGGGCTCATAACATCCCCTGAAAATATCTATCTGAAGACCTGTTCTGCCAGTTTTTCCCAGAGCACGAAGTACCTCATTCCTGATCTCCACCCTGAACTCCTTTCAGGGGGTGTTGAAGGTCAGCAGCTGCAGCAGCTCATGATTTAATCCTTGTAGAGGTAGATGGCAAGTGCCAATTTTTAGATGGCAGAACCAAATTGAGTCTCTCTCTTTTGCCCAAATTCAAAGAATTCTACCAAATTTCCTACCCCTTAAAGAATAACAGTTGTTAATAAAAAGTGAAAACTACCCTTGAATATTCTGCAAAGTTGTCTCCTTTACCTAAGAAAATATCCAGATCACAACAGAGATATCACTTGCAAAGTTCCTTCTTCCTCTTTTTTCATATTAATAATGTCTTTTCATAAAATGATACGTACATCTTTTAAAGAAGTTAAGCAAAGTGCAGATAAGAAAATTTAAGAATTGCCCATATCATATCATCTAGTAATAACCATCTTTAATATTAGGTAAGCATTATTCCAGATACAGATAGAAGAGTAGATGGGTGAGAGGTGGATAGTTAGATAAATAAAGGCAGAAATAATTCCATAAAAATGGCATCGCACTAAAACACGCTACTTTTTAATTTGTATTTAAAAATGAAAATAAACAAAATATATAAGTAAAACTGAAGGAATTGTGAAATTTGCATAAACACCTAATATTTATGATAAGATATATTTTTCCAAAAGATAAAACCAAATTTCAGAAAGAAATAACAGGAGAAATATTAAGAAGGTAGAGTCATTATGGTTCTTCTGGACTAAGTGTGTCAAATTTAGTCAATACTGATTGATTGCTTGTTCTCAAAAATGAGAAAATTAGCATTCCCACCCACCTCCACTGCCCCTTCTCCAGATTTTTATTGTTATTTTAATAATATCAAGTTACACATCATTTGCCTTCTGTTCTGAAATATATTACCAGCTTCCTCTTAGTTCTGTTAATGCAAACTCAGTATTTACATCAATACTTTTACCACAGCACTTCCTTTCTGAGCTTTTTAAAAAATTTATATTTCAATTCTCTGTATTTCATCAAGTACTTTTTAAAAATGATATAGTCCCTGAGTTCTTGCAGGTTTAGGATGTCTACCTACTCCTTCCATACCCAAACGGCACTTTGAATGGTTTAAAATGTACAGATCACACTTCCTCCTCAGAATCTGATAGATATTCTTCTTTATTTTTCTCCTTTCCTTCTTTTTTTTTTTTTTTAAATACTTATTTATCTATTTATTTTATTTTTGGCTGCATTGGTTCTTCATTGCTGTACACGGGCTTTCTCTAGTTGTGGCGAGCGGGGGCTACTCTTCGTCGCAGTAGGTGGGCTTCTCATTGCGGTGGCTTCTCTTGTTGTGGAGCACGGGCTCTAGGCGTGTGGGCTACAGTAGTTGCAGCACGCGGGCTCTAGAGCATAGGCTCAGTAGTTGTGGCGCACAGACTTAGTTGCTCTGCGGCACGTGGGATCTTCCCAGACCAGGGATCGAACCCGTGTCCCCTGCATTGGCAGGAGGATTCTTAACAACTGTGCCACCAGGGAAGTCCCCCTTCCTTCTTTTCTTTTTCTTTTAGATAACTTGCTTTTTTTTTTCAAGTCTTGATGCCTAAAGAAGATTTTCTTTATCACCAACAAAGATCTATTAGAATTGATGGACACTATGTTAAAACATATAAATTATAGACAGAGCTTCCCATGTTAAGCATGAGCAAAATGAAAATATTTTTGCATGGAAACTATCCAAATATATCATAGTAATAAAAGTGAAAGAAGTGGATGGAAAAGACAGATAAAGAACCCAACGTGGAAGACAGCCTGACTCATAGAATAAGTGGTGAAGTTAGCCACATCTATAAAATACTTTTTTGTTATTCTTTCCCATGATCTGTCATTTGGGGCAGTTTTCCTACATTTCAGTTGCAGAACCCTAAAACCAGGACATGATTTTAAAAATGCCAAATAGAAGTCTAATCATTTTTCCACTGTGTTTGTAGATGTTGCAAAATTTGGTGAAAATACAGCTGTCCCCATGCCTTCCTGGCCTCCCATAGCCAGAGATGAGAGCTGCCTTCATTCCAGTCACCAGCCCTGAGGGACTTCATGATCCCACCCCCCAAAAGCATATATACCAAGCACCTGGAGGCCCTGGCTCACTTTGCTAGAAAAGAGACAGACCATCCTCATGCAGAAAGGGCCACAACCAGGCCAGACTTCTTCAGAAGCACAGTGAACACAGTGAGTGAATTGATGGCCTGGCCAAAGCCCTCCACTCTGGTGACGCTGCTGATAAAGCCTATACTCCTGGTGCAGGGATAACAGCCAGCTAGTCCTAGTGGTACATCATCTGCGCTACGGCCAGAATCTGTTATGACTGGCCAGTGCCCATACTATCCTAATTATTAAGTAATTATTATACTTTTGAAGAGCCCCTTGTATTAATTTTTCTACTGCTCTGTAACAAATTACCACAAACTTAACATCTTAAAACAATATCCATTTATTAACTGTACTAGTTCTATAGATAAGAAGTTCAGGTGGGCTCAAATGAGTTCTCTGCTCAGTCTCACAAGGTTTAAATCAAAGTGTCAGTCAGGCTGGGCTCTCATCTGAAGCTCTGGGTTCTCTTCCAAGCTCATTTGGCTCATTGGCGAAATTCAGTTCCTTGGGGTACAGGACTGTGGTTCCCATTTTCTTGCCAGCTGTCTGACAGGGGTTGTTCCCAGCTCCCAGAGGCCACCTCCAGATCCTAGCCACTTGACCCTCTCAAAACATGACAGCTTACTTCCTTAAAGACAGCAGGGGGAGCTCTAGTAGGAATATATTTCTATCTCTATCTCTAGTAGAAAGACTACAGAAAATTTCTGTACAGTCTTATATGAGGTAATATAATCACAGGAGTGACTTTTCTATCACATTCAGAGATCTACATTCAAGGGGAGAGGAATATACAAGGTAATACAACAGTGAGAGGGAATCTTAGAGGACATCTCAGAATTCTGCCTACCATGCTCTCTACTATATTGCTTGCTTTGATTCCTTACTTGCCTAGACTTGTAGGCGTGTTCGAACCACTCATGTTTAGCTGGACTCCTGTGTCTGATCCTTTCCTAGTTGGCTCTGCTCTGTAGGCTGGCCCCTCACAAGCATGAGTGTAACATTTACTTGACACATATTTTGAGGAAACAAAATTGTGTTTAAAAGTAATATAGAACATTTTGGGGAAAGACAAAAGAAAATGAGCTGATACACAAAAAATGAATACCACTTCACACTCACTATGATGGCTATAATTTTAAAAGAAAGAAAGAAAATAATAATAAGTGTTGGTGAGGATGTGGAGAAATTGGAACACTTGGACATTGCTAGTGGGAATGTAAAATGGTGCAGCCACTGTGGAAAACAGCCTGGCAGTTCCTCAAAAAGTTGAACATAGACACCATGTGACTCAGCAATTCTATCCCTAGGTATATATTCAAAAGAATGGAAAACTGATACTCAAGCAAATACACGTATACCCATGTAGAGCAGCACTGTTCACACAAACCAAAAGATAGAAACACCCCAAATATCCATCAACTGATGAATGGATAACAAATAGCGGTATTACATGCAACAGGATACTATTCAGCCACAAAAAATAAGGAAGAACTGATAAATGCTACAACATGGATGAACTTCAAAAACATTACGTTAAATGAAAGAAGCCAGTCACCAAAGACTGCATATTGTATTGTATTATTTCATTTATATGAAATATCCAAAAAAGGAAAATCCATAGCAATAGAAAGCAGATTGGTGGTTTCCAGGGGCTGAATGGAGGGGGTTTTGGGGAGCAACTGCTTAATGGATACAGGATTCCCTTTTTGAATGATGAAAATATTTTAGAACTAGATAGAGGTAGCGGTTGCACAAGATTCTGAATGTACTAAATGTCACTGAATCGTTCACTTTAAAATGGTTAATTTTACATTATGTGAATTCCATCTCAATTTAAAAACAAATGAAGAACAAAGACAAAAAAAAAGAAATATCCATTGAGGGGGGAAAACATATTAATGAAGAAATTCTTCACAATTCTTACATTGTTTTTCTTCTAGTGTTTCTGTTTCTAATTGGAAAAGGAGCAAAGCCACATAGGAATCTGCGTGTAGGTGAGAGGAACGAGAAGACAAAGTGTTCACTAATCCCTTCCTTCTCCAGTAAGAGAAATTCTGACAGTTATATGAGCCTATATTGTTGCAACAGATATAAGCAGTAAGTTTTTACACCTACTGCTTGTTTTAACATGATTCAGTGCAAGCAAAGTCCAAGAAGAACCAAGATGAAGAGAACCACAGAAGTTCCAATGGGAGTTTAAAAAATACGCTCAAGAAAAGAGCAAAAAATAGAAATAAAGAGCAAGTGAAATTGGAGAAAAGACAACCAGCTGTGCTAAGTGTGGCATTTCTGTTATTCTCATATCCTATTTTATCCAAAATTAATATGCAAATGGAGGTGATCAATGCCTACTAACATTTATACTTCTATTTTCATGCCACTTTTTAATGGGGGAAAATGAAATTATGTTGGCTAGAGATACTTATTTTTATTTATGTTGACACTTTTAATCCACTTTTATATATTAATTTGGATTTTCCTTAATTAGATAAGGAACGAGCACTTTAAGGTATCAACATGGAAATGATTTTCACTAAAAATCCTGTTTTGGCAATGTCACACCTGTATCAACACAACAGAGTTTGAAAACAAGTGCAATGATATATTCTAGTAATTGTACTTCATTCCACATAGGCCAAGGAATTTCTTGGGAACCACCATAGAGAATGATGAGGTGAAGAATGGAAATGTCATCCTAGTTTCAGAGCTCCAGATCCCCTCCATCACCCACCTGTCTGTCACAGCAGCTCCACTTTGGATCTATCTTATATAGCATGCTTCCTAATAAGAGGTAACTTGAAAAGGGGTTTTAAAAATTTGACACGCAATTTACAAAAATGAGTGGAAATTATAAAAATGCAAATATTGGTGCCAAGACTCTTTATTCTCATAAAATTAATAATATGGAGACAAAAATAGAAATTATGAGATATGCTTTATTTTTCTTTTCAATGTATAAAACACTGAAAATATTTCCATGAAAATTATGCCTGGACGACAAAGTGAAATTACCAATTTCATATTTTGTAACTGAGAACCAAACTCAACCATGAAACATGCAAGTTTGTTGTTCAACTTCAGCTCATCAGACCTTCAAACATATTCTCAGAAATACATTATGCACAAAACTAAAGGGCTAGGTTCATGTTTCTCAGCCAGAAGGAAAAAAAGCATAACCCCTTGATCTAGCCTCAGTCATCCGGCTTATATAGGTAACACTACTGTCCTTCTTGTGTCAGTCACGCCAATGATAAGCCTAGAGCCTGAAAAAAGTTTTCCCTCACAACGTGGGCCTTCCCTATTCAGCCCCAGAATAAACTTGTACTATCTTGAGCTATCACCTAAATTTTATAGAGTCTCGTAAGGCAGGGACCATTGCCTATGTGTTTGGGTCTCCCTCACAGTATTAAGCACAAGCCTGGTTCTAAATGAATGACCAATGATCATGAAATGCAGTGGACAATGTGCTGATGTCAGTGGTCCCGATCACAATGGCCATCTTGATGAAAAGTACAAACGCTAAGGAGGACTCTTCCTATCAACTTGAATAGAGGTAAAAATGCTGAATATGTACGAAGGCTCAAACTGACATCGGCAGGAAACCCACAAACTTTAGCAGAAAATAAATCTCTTTGAAAGAACAAACATGTGATGCTACTAGGTTTAAAACTTTATCCCTAAAATTCCCAAAGCAGTCACAAATAATACAATTGACCAAGTACTGAAAGGGCAATTTGCTGCTGAGAGTAAAGATTTAGAACTGGAGAGGAACTCTGGCCAGATTTAAATAATGGCAGAAGGATAAAAAATAAGAGAAGGTAAAGGATCAATCGATCGGGCAGCATGTTGATCCGTAAAGCAGAGTGGAAAAAATGCCAACAGCTAACTTTGAGTCCAGTTATTTAAAAAAATGATTAAGTTCAAGATTCCATGTTTTCAAGGTTATTCTGAAAAATGTGTAAGGTTATTTCAGGCATGTAGTTTTTCAAATAGGGCACATGGCTTAAAAAGTTGGGGTAGAGGGTTTGGTCTTCATTAATATTCGATTTCTAGTAGGTTAAACTGTTACACATTTCCCTATGGTTGATCTTTGAATTATAAAATGTACATGTGTTCAAGTATATATTTTTATTTAGAAACCTGTTTCGGGAAAAATTTCTGTTTGAGAAGTTTTGAGTCTGGGCACAGATTTACATGTATTATTATCAATATATGACAAATTTTATAAAATGTCCCCCCAGATATTTCCACAAAATTTCTAAATATGGAGTCAAGGGAGTAATTAATGAGAGCTGTATGTTAAGCCAGTACCAGATTAGAATAATAATGATAAAAGTACTTTTTACTTTCAGAGTTCTTAATATGGGCCGAAGTGATGCTAGTAGACCCCTTTAAATGAATTATATAATCAGCACAACAACACAGGGAGGTGCGTAGCTATTATCCTCATGTTACAGATGAGGTACGTAGGTTTAAAATAACTTGCTAATCATCAGCTAATTAGAAGACGAATCTGAATTTGAACCCAGGTTTGGTAATTTTAGAATTTACACTTCTAACCACTAGACTATCCTGGGAGTTAGAGAAGTATCTTCACTGACATCAGAAGAATGTATTTATTTGCCTTATGTTTGTCATTTTTATTTTAAAAATATTTTTCTTTAGTGATAGATTTTTAAAGGCCTGATGAATTAAGTTGAATTTCATAATATCACAATACTTTGTTTTTTCTTTAAGCACAAAATCTTCCCTTTTATCACACACACACACAAAAAGCAATAGAAAATATAGAAATCCCTATGTGTAAATCCATCCTACAAAAGAATTTTCAAGCCTAGTCACTTACTGAGCCTATATGGTCACTTGGACCCTCAAATCCCCACCAACCCCTTACTTCAAACATCCTATATTTCTCATTTGCCTCCAAAAATCAGGACTCAATTCCTGCTTTATGACTATGTTCGGAACTTCAGTGTGAGTTTTGGGCCCTCCTAGAGCTTCCAAGAAAGGTGGGCTAGAGTCCCTTTCCCTGACAATCTCATCTATTATGACTTCTACTTGGATCAATGCTGTCCCTAACACGCAACCTGGTCGTTCCTCCTTCTACAGCCACTGCCTCTCTGGATTTCCCTTTTTACAAGAGTCTTTTCCCCCATTCCCTTTAAAAGTCCTCCAATTTCAATTCCAGAGAGCTGTCTGTAATCAACACCCCTCCCAGTTTCGATGGCTCATTTTATTTCATTCACCTCTCACAATTCTTACATCATATGTCATGTGTAACAGAGGATCCTATACTGCTCTGACTGGGTTGGTTCTTCTTTTATTTCTGGTTCTTGAGTGGCATAATAACAGCAGGTAAGATTGGCCAGAGTCTTTTTCTGCCGTGATAAAGATCCATGGTTATAGGGGGCTCATCTACTGTCAATTCACTGCTCCTCCTCTAGAGACAGGCTCTCTCAACGAAGTGTCCTGAGTAGTCCTTGGAGACTTCAGGCATGGACTGTGCCAGCGCTGCCACACACTCCAGGCCTGGCTCCCATCCTCTTGCCTGTTTGTGACTTTCTTTCAAATCTTAAAACCAAAGTTAAGGGCAGCACCTCCTAAAAGAGGAACAGTCTATGGCCCTTACACTGAGACTATTGGCACTAAACCACTTTTCTTTTTCCCCTCTTTTCTTATCTTTGGTCTCTTAATTAGAGTCATTGTTTTCAGATTCTCTTCCATCCCCTCCTCTCCCTCGGGGTGGGGGAGTGCAGGTGCCCACGCCCTCCTCCCTCAATATGGCAAAGGTGTGGAAAGACACCCCTCCCCAGCCTTCGCCTTCCCCACACTGAACCTCTCTGAAACAGGACTGAACAGCATTGAGAAGTTCTCTTCGACATGCATTTGAGTGTGCCTATATCCTGATTCCTTTATGCTTTTACATCTTTTATTCATGTGCACTCTAAATACCCCATTAAATTATAGAAGCACTGAGGACAGGGACGGCAGCTATGATTCCTATTGAAGCCCTCTCCCTCCATTTCTCCAGGCACGGTTCTCTGCACTCTGAGTTCTCCTGACTTTCTTTGCCCCGCCAGCTTAAAAATCAGATGAAATGGGGAGCCTGGTCTCCAGGCTACGCACACAACTCGACAGAATGGGACTGCTCAGATAACAAGTACCCTCGTTGGAAGGAGGAATGATTTGAGCTATGGGTTCTCTCAGATTTATGTAACTTACACTGCCACCTACCTTAGAAATATCCCTCTTCTAGTAATTAAAAAAAATATATATATAAAATAATATACATATATAATAATCCATCTATAGGATCACACTCAACAGATACAGAAATCTAGGCTCCAGTCCTGCCTCTTCCCTTTCTTAGCCCTATACCCTTAAGTAGATTACTTAACATCTCAGAGCCTCAGTTTCCTCATCTGTAAAATGAGAATGATAAGGATGTTACCTCAGAGTTAAATAAAATAATGTAAGACAGTGCATGGTCCATATTAGGGGTTCTAAAAGTGTCAACAATTTTTATACCATATGTATCCTAGCGTTTTGGGGTCTTTTTGCCACTCTCCAATGCCTGAAAACCAGTTAAGAAATCTTCCAAACAGTTGCTTTATGATTATAGGGCTCTCGTTACAAACAAGCTAGAAATTCACAAACAAACTCAGGAGCAGAATATGGTCAATTTTACATATCAAGCCATCTTTCTGACAGTTCAGCAATAAAAGTGCTCTAAAAAGGGGGAGGAGGGGTATGAAAAGAGAAAAAAAATCCCTTGGAAATAACGATTTCATCTTTTCTTCTGGCCTGTTTCAGGGTAAAGAAATGCCAATTCAGAAAGTCCCTGGAGCTAAGCAAATTCTCTCCCATCAGCTCCTGGGCTGTGTCAGCAAAGCCAGGTCTGCCAGCAGGACGCGGGGCCCAGGAGTCTCCCCCAGGCTCTCTCCCCTCTGGCATCACCACACTGCTGTCCTTCTGAAGGCCACAGAGGGCATCAGGACCACTGCCAGGCCCTGCCTGCCTTGACATGAAAACCCAGGCGGGCTGTTTGCTCAAATGGGGAGCGGGGGCAGCCTCTCTCCTTCCCTTGTTCTCTCCCTCCCTCTCTCCCTCCTGGATATTAAACTTACTGTGGTTTCATCCACTTTATCATCTCATTTGCTTTCTGATCTGATCCTGGGCTGCCATGTGGCTGATCAAAGGCAGATGTGAGCTCTCGTCTTCACAAAGAAGTCCCTATATTCAAACAAACATGTTAATTTACCTGGCTCCTTGCCTGCAGTTACCTTCCCTTGCCCCCTCTGACCATTCCTCAGTATATTCCTTCACTCCCCATGCCCCCTCCCGTGAGTCATACTTTCTTTCTCCTCTCTTTGATGACCTTTGTATTCTCATTTGTCTAAAAATTTCTTCCTTCTCCAGCTCACGTTCTGTTATAGGTTAAAATTAAAATGGCTTTTTACCCCCATTTCATCGTCCTCATACTTGAAGAAAAAAACATCATAGTTTTTTTAAACCTCAGACATGCTCTTATTTTCGGCAGCCTAATTTGTTTTTAATGGTGGCATATGTTATCAAATTCCAGCTTTGCTTTCTTCTTGCCTGTCTTCCCCTCTCCTTCCATCTTCCCTGCCTCTCCCTTCTCTGTCTCCTTGTCTGCCCCTTCCTTTCGGGATGTGTCCTTCTACCTTGTCCTTCCCTTCCTCCACCTTTCTTTCCTTTCTATGTCCCTTCCCTCTGAGAGACAGTCACCCCTCTTGCATTCTCCCCAAATTCTACCATACTGCTGTCTCCCTCTTTGCTGACTTTCTGCTGAGTTGCTACTTTCAAGGTTTGGAAATTCAGTAAATCCGTGATAGTTTGCCCTAATTTGGGGAGAAGGTCAAGCAGAAATAATAAGCCTGAGAAACAGAATGTTTTACAAAAATCTCCCAGTTGAAGGATATTAAGTGGACACAATATGATTGTTGACAAAGAATGGAGAAAGCTATTCACAGAACTACCAATAATAATTTACTGAGTTCTCAGGGCTGTGAGTGATTCAGAGATGAACAAGGCTTGATCCATGCCCTCCAGGATTTTAAATATAGTACAGAAAATACAGCGTGCTCGTATATGACCTTAATAAAGGCAGAGTGTGTGAGAAGCTGATTCATCTGACAACCATTAACCCCTACACTGCGGTTAGAGCTGTGGAAAACTCAAAAGTGAATCCCACATGGTCTTCACCCTCAGGGCACTTAGACTCTAGCAGAGGATCAATTTGTACTTAAATGATTACCATGCAAAGCCAAAAACCAACAACCAAACCCTTAGGGTAAAGGATAATGAGCAGTTGCTAGGGCAAAGTGATCAACTGAAGCCGGAAGATGGGGAAAGTGTCACGGCAGAGATGCCATTGGATCTGGGTCTTGAAAGATGACTTGGCAGAGAGGTCAAAGCTGTACAGGGGCCACATGGAAAACAGTGTTTGTCTTTATGTCCATTTCAGTTTGCTGTGAGAGACCACAGGAACCCCTGGTTGAGGATTCTGAGCCTGAGTCTAGCCCTGCTGAGAGGTGATGCTGACTGATTAGCAGTCTCTCCTGTGAACCCAAGCAAAGGAAGTAGAGTCACGGATACCCACACATGACTTCCTGTGCTCGGGAGACAGCACAAGCAAGCAAGGCTCAGAGAGAGGAAAGTGATTGGGACATTAAAAAGGGAAAGAGGGGCTTCCCTGGTGGCGCAGTGGTTGAGAGTCTGCCTGCCAATGCAGGGGACACGGGTTCGAGCCCTGGTCTGGGAAAATCCCACACGCCGCAGAGCAGCTGGGCCCGTGAGCCGCAACTACTGAGCCTGCGCGTCTGGAGCCTGTGCTCCGCAACAAGAGAGGCCGCAATAGTGAGAGGCCCGCGCACCGCGATTAAGAGTGGCCCCCACTCGCCGCAACTAGAGAAAGCCCTCGCACAGAAACGAAGACCCAACACAGCCAAAAATAAATAAATAAATAAAATTTAAAAAAAAAAAAAAGGGAAAGAGAGTGGCCCAATGTGGCTGCTGGGTAGGTTGTGAGGGCAGCAGTTGAGGTGAGATTAAGAAGGCAAGTACCATGTTGTGGAGGGCCCTGATGCCACGTATAGAAGTTGAACACGCAAGAGTTTTGAGCAGAGGAGGACAGAACCACATTTGTGCCAGGTCTGTGGAAGAAGGGAAATATTAGATGAAGAGAAACCAAGTAGGAGGCCATTGCAGTAACTCAGTAATCCTCATTTTAATGAGTATGATGGCAGTGAAAAGACGGATTTGATTCAAGCAACATATCTATGGTAGCAACTGCAGATGAAGCAAAAGAGGAATTAGAAATGAAACAGATTAGCTAAAACAACGATGGTGCCGGTAACCAAGAGAGGGAAGACACGAGGAGGAGTTTTTAGGAGAGAAGTTAATAGATTTGGTTTTATTCATATTGAGTTTGTGATATTGGTGAATACAGAAGCAATAGTGAGAAGGAAGCATAGAAGATGAGAGTCAGGCCACTTGAACACATTTTTGGAGCAAAATTATATAAACCCGGGAGGTAAAAATCCATACCTTCATTCAGCAAGTATTTATTGAGCACCTACTATAAAACCAATGAGACGAGGCATAGCCTAGAAAACATAGCCTAGAAAGTAGGATATTGTTTACAAATTTTTTTTTTAAACAAACATAAACAACACCAAACCAAACATATAGGCAGTATTTCTTTGGTTTTCTTTTTTTTTTTTTTTAATTAATTAATTTATTTATTTATTTATGGCTGTGTTGGGTCTTAGTTTCTGTGCGAGGGCTTTCTCTAGTTGCGGCAAGTGGGGGCCACTCTTCATTGCGGTGCGCGGGCCTCTCGTTATCGCGGCCTCTCTTGTTGCGGAGCACAGGCTCCAGACGCGCAGGCTCAATAGTTGTGGCTCACGGGCCTAGCTGCTCCGCGGCATGTGGGATCTTCCCAGACCAGGGCTCGAACCCGTGTCCCCTGCATTGGCAGGCAGACTCCCAACCACTGCACCACCAGGGAAGCCCTACAAATTTTTAATGGCTAAAAAAGCAAGAGGTGTAGGGCTTGACGTGAGCAGAAAAAGTTGATAAATATCTACCATGGGTAAATTGATTCTACCAGAATTGAAACCACCTTGATGCGTCCCAGAGGCTGTAAAGGACAAAACTAAACAGGGAGAGTAAGGAGTAAAAACGTAGAAGCCACAAAGGTTTTATAGAACCCAGTAATTCATTAACAAATAGATAAGAATCAGCTGTGTTTAGCAACTGTATTATTTAAATGCAAATAGTGGTGTTAATTGTCTTCAATCTTAAGTAGGCTAAAGAGGAGGCATGTAATGCTGGAGAAAGCAAGGAACCAGGGGAACCTGGTTTTGTAATTAGTCTGCCACTTAGCAGCAGTATTCCTTGGGCGAGTTACTTAATATCTCTGAGTCTCAGTTTTCTTCTCTATGAAGGAAGGAAAATAATATTTACTTCACTGTGTTATTGTGAGGTTTCAATAAAATAAATGTGCATCAAATGCCTGGAACAATAAATGGCAGCTATTATTATCATATTTTTAAAATTTGTTAGTCTAACACTTCTTTCCCTGCTTTGAGTCAAATTCTGTCCCCAAGTTTCTGTATGAGTAAACTGCTGGCACATCCTAACAGTCTGTAGTAACAGAGTTTGGTTGGTCCGATCATAATACATCCTCCGCAGTGCGAATCCCTGCCCCTGTCCACTTAGCGTTAATTCTGTACCACAAATGCATGCTTCCGCAGTTTTCATTAGAGGAGTAGAGGGGGACAGTTGGGCTGATGGCAGAGCAGACTCATTCCTTCTTTTCACTTCAAATAGCAGTGGTCCATCAAACCTCACCCTGCTCCACGTCAGATAATCAAATCAACCTCACACAGAAGCATTTCTAAGTCCTGATATTAACCATTATCTATAACTCTCAACCTCCACGCCCACCAACCAAATTCACTCCACTCACTCTGCCGCACATTCTCAATATCAGTTTGCAGCACCTATCGTCCATGACACCCCGTTTTCCTCACGGCCACATCTAAAGGGTCCTGTCTCTTAAATCAAGTTCTTTCTCTCCACTCCCATTCTGCTGCCCAGTTCAAGACCCTCGTTACCTCTAAATGATTTCCAGGCTGCAGTCTGTTCTCTACTCTAATCTGCCCTTCACACTACAAAAGAGATCTAATTATGTCATTCTGTCACTTGCTACCTTCTATTAGCTCTGTCCATTGCCCACAGGATAAAATCCATACATTTAAGTTGAGCATCATGGCCCTTTATATTCCCAGCCTAGCTATCCAGCCCATCCTTTGCTCCAGTTTCCCAAATATGTAAATATCATTCACTAATTCAAGTCATTGCATGTACTGTTCCCTCCATGTGTAATATCTTCCCACAACTTGTATGACAGGCAAACTCTTACTCTTCCTTTAAAACCCAATCTCAATCGATAATAGAGATTGAAGATAGTTTCTTGAATTCTAGAGCTCTGTCCTTACTTAGTCACCTATAACCTGGAAAGGCTCCTAAGGGAACTACAACCATGTAAGCTAAGGCAAGCAAAAGAACAACTTTTAACTTGGCTTTCTCCTCAAACACCAAGAGGAAGTCTTAGGTGAGCTAACCTGAGCAAGACTGCCTTGAATTCAATTATTTTACTTGGACAGAGGAACTTACTTTTTTAGTGGGACTTCACTCTAGTTTCCAGATGCCTTTCTAAGAGTGTCAGAGAAAGGGAGGTGTGGGAGCTCTCTTTTCTTAAGGAGGAATGCCATGGGCCCTGACTTATCCTCTTAACCTTGTGGGAGAACAGAAATGGAGCTATTTACCCACTAGAGGTTCATGTTTCATACCTGACACCAAGACCCCATCCTCTAGAAAACCTGATCCAATAAATATCCCTGAACATGACACATTTATTGCGGTTCTCCTTCTCCTCGGGATGAAGTCATAGGCCAAGGAGATGCCAAAAGTAACTTCCCTTGAGATTTCTTCCCTGACTCTTTCCATTCCCCAATGTCCCTTCCTTCATCTGTGTTCTTTTACTCCTTCCTTCATCTGTGTTCTTTAAGTAATTTGTTTATCCCTCTGATAGTACTTATATTTTCTACAATTATTTTCAATATCTATCTTTCCCACCTGATTATCACTTTTAAGAAGGTAGGAATTATGTTTATCTTGTAGTCCTGTATGTCCATTGCCTAACAGGTCATATGGTGCCTTAATGCTGCTTTCTTCAGCTGGACTTGGCCTGTGCTTGGTGAGCAGAGCGTGGGCTGTTTTAGTCCCCCTCACCCCACTCTCTGGACACTTGGTGTAAGCATAACTTGGACAGTTGTGTCCAGCAACCCTAGACCAGTGCAAAGAGGAACGTTTACATATTTTTGAATGACTGGATAGCACATAAAGGAATGCTTTGGAGCGTGAGGAATACAGTGACAATGTAAAGGCTGAGAAACTATGAGGCTTAAAAATTAATAGAATTTGTGACCAGCATCATTAACGAACCATAAATTTTAGAAAGTTCGTAACTAAACAAAAGCAATAAGAGGGCCTTAAATGTCAAAGAATTTTATAACTGGAAGTATGGCAGCCATATGTTCCAGATCTTCTAGGGTAATCCATATTTCAAATCTCCTGTCTCACTGTCCCCATAAGTGTAATTGAACTTCTCAGAGCATATGTCCTAATTTGGGGCTCAAAATATATAGTCACTAACTAGAAGGTATATTTGATTTATTTTTGTTCTACCTTCTCATTTTATAGATGAGGAAACTGAGAGCCTCAGACGCTAACTAGGTCACCAAATGTCACACGAGAAATTAATTATAAAACCAGGGCTTAACACTAGGACTCCTGACTTTGAATCTATTGTTATTTTTGTATTATTTTATTCTGTGACCTAATGTAGCCCCCAAAAGCCTTTTGTTTGCTGCTGAACAAATATCCCTGCTCCTCCTATTAAACCTTTTCCTGGGATAGGATGCACTGCCCTGCCACCACAAACCACCACCAATCCTTCAATCTCTGAATTATATGGAGTCTCTGATGTCCTATATGGCAGGGTAAGTTAAGGCAGAGATAGAGGACGACTTCATCAAGCCTGATGGTACAGAAGGGACATAATCACGAGGTGATGTTTCTTAATCACTACATTCTGAGTCTGAACATCAAAACCCCAGGCTTCCTGGTATCAACGTCATCCAAGGTGACTTTCCAAGATAAAAGAGAAATGTGAGAACATCTGGTAGGGGATGGCTCAATAATGAAAAAGTACAGGGAATACCCAGCAGCCAGTCTGAAACTGCCATTCATAAAGAATCTATCACAGAGGGAAAGTGCATATGGAGTTATTAAGAAAAAGGACAGAAAGAGCAGGTAAGTTGGTGAGACCTGCAAGATGGCGGAGGAGTAAGATGTGGAGATCACCTTCCTCCCCACAAATACATCTACATGTGGAACAACTACAGAACACCTACTGAACGCTGGCAGAAGACCTCAGACTTCCCAAAAGGCAAGAAACTCCCCACGTACCTGGGGAGGGCAAAAGAAAAAAAAAAAACAGACACAAAAGAATAGGGACGAGACCTGCACCTCGAGGAGGGAGCTGTGAAGGAGGAAAAGTTTCCACACACTAGGAAGCCCCTTCACTGGTGGAGACGGGGGGTGGCAGGAGGGGAAGCTTAGGAGCTGCGGAGGAGAGCGCAGCCACAGGGGTGCGGAGGGCAAAGCGGAGAGATGCCCGCACAGAGGATCGCTGCTGAACAGCACTCACCAGCCCGAGAGGCTTGTGTGCTCACCCGCCGGGGTGGGCGGGGGCTGGGAGCTGAGGCTCGGGCTTCGGTCGGATCCCAGGGAGAGGACTGGGGTTGGCTGCGAGAACACAGCCTAAAGGGGGCTATTGCGCCACAGCTAGCCGGGAGGGAGTCCCGGAAAAAGTCTGGAACTGCCTAAGAGGCAAGAGACCATTGTTTCAGGGTGCACGAGGAGAGGGGATTCAGAGCACTGCCTAAACGAGTTCCAGAGATGGGGGCGTGAGCTGCAGCTATCAGCACAGACACCAGAGATGGGCATGAAACGCTAAGGTTGCTGCTGCAGCCACCAAGAATCCTCTGTGCAAGCACAGGTCACTATCCACACCTCCTCTCCCGGGAGACTGTGCAGCCCGCCACTGCCAGGGTCCCGTGATCCAGGGACAAGTTCCCCAGGAGAACACACGGCGCACCTCAGGCTGGTGCAACATCACGCCGGCCTCTGCCGCCGTGGGCTCGCCCCACATTCGTACCCCTCCTTGCCCCCTGGCCTGAGTGAGCCGGAGCCCCCTAATCAGCTGCTACTTTAACCCCGTCCTGTTTGAGCAAAGAAGAGACGCCCTCAGGCGACCTACACGCAGAGGCGGGGCCAAATCCAAAGCTGAACTCCAGGAGCTGTGGGAACAAAGAAGAGAAAGGGAAATCTCTACCAGCAGCCTCAGGAGCAGCGGATTAAATCTCCACAATCACCTTGATGTACCCTGCATCTGTGGAATACCTGAATAGAAAACGAATCACCCCAAAATTGAGGCGGTGGAGTTTGGGAGCAATGGTAGATTTGGGGTTTGCTTTTTGCATTTAATTTGTTTTTGGTTTCATGTTTATCTTAGTTTGGTATTTAGAGTTTATTATCATTAGTAGATTTGTTTATTGATTTGGTTGCTCTCTTCCTTTCTTTTTTATATATAGATTTTACTTTTTTTCCTTTTTCTCTTTTGGTGAGTGTGTCTGTGTATGCTTCTTTGTGTGATTTTGTCTCTATAGCTCTGCTTTTACCATTTGTCCTAGGGTTCTGTCTGTCTGTGTTTTTATGCTTGTTTTTCTTTTTTTAGCCTAGTTTTTAGTGCTTCTTATCATTGGTGGATTTGTTTTTTCGTTTGGTTGCTCTTTTCTTTCTTTCTTTCTTTTTTTATTACTTCTTAATTTTTTTAATTTTTAATAATTTTATTTTTTATTTCAATAACTTTATTTTATCTTACTTTCTTTTTTTCTCCCTTTTCTTCTGAGCCGTGTGTCTGACATGGTCTTGGTACTCTGGCTGGGTGTCAGGCCTGTGCTTCTGAGCTGGAGGAGCTGAGTTCAGGACATTGGCCCACCAGAGATCTCCCGGCTCCATGTAATATGAAACGGTGAAAGCTCTCCCAGAGATCTCCATCTCAACGCTAAGACCCAGCTCCACTCAACGAACAGCAAGATACAGTGCTGGACACCCTATGCCAAACAACTAGCAAGACAGGAACACAACCCCACCTATTGGCAGAGACACTGCCTAAAATCATAATAAGGTCACAGACAGCCCAAAACAACCCACTGGACGCAGGCCTGCCCAAAAGAAAGACAAGATCCAGCCTCATCCACCAGAACACAGGCACCAGTCCCCTCCACCAGGAAGCCTACACAACCCACTGAACCAAACTTAGCCACTGTGGGGGAGACACCGAAAACAATGGGACCTATGAACCTGCAGCCTGTGAAAAGGAGAGCCCAAACACAGTAAATTAAACAAAATGAGAAGACAGAGAAACACACAGAAGATGAAGGAGAAAGGTAAAAACTCATTAATCCAAACAAGTTAAGAGGAAATAGGCAGTCTACATGAAGAAGAATTCAGAGTAATGATGGTAAAGATGATCCAAAATCTTGGAAACAGAATGGAGAAAATACAAGAAACATTTAACAATGACCTAGAAGAACTAAAGAGCAAACAAACAATGATGAACAACAAAATATGAAATGAAAAATTCTCTAGAAGTAATCAATAGAAGAATAACTGAGGCAGAAGAACGGATAAGTGACCTGTTAGATAAAATAGGGGAAATAACTACTGCAGAGCAGAATAAAGAAAAAAGAATTGAGGACACTCTCAGAGCCCTCTGGGACAACATTAAATGCACCAGCATTCGAATTATAGGGGTCCCAGAAAAAGAGAAAAAGAAAGGGACTGAGAAAATATTTGAAGAGAGTATAGTTGAAAACTTCCCTAATATGGGAAAGGAAATAATCAAGTCCAGGAAGCGCAGAGAGTCCCATACAGGATAAATCCAAGGAGAAACATGCCAAGACACATATTAATCAAACTATCAAAAATTAAACACAAAGAAAAAGTATTAAAAGCAGCAAGGGAAAAACAACAGATAACATACAAGGGAATCCCCATAAGGTTAACAGCTGATCTTTCAGGAGAAACTCTGCAAGCCAGAAGGGAGTGGCAGGACATATTTAAAGTGATGACAGGGAAAAACCTACAACAAACATTACTCTGCCCAGCAAGGATCTCATTCAGATTCGACGGAAAAATTAAAATCTTTACAGACAAGCAAAAGCTAAGAGAATTCAGCACCACCAAACCAGCTTTACAACAAACACTAAAGGAACTTCTCTAGGCGGGAAACACAAGAGATGGAAAAGACCTACAAAAACAAACCCAAAACAATTAGAGAAAATGGTAATAGGAACATACATATTGATAACTACCTTAAATGTAAATGGATTAAATGCTCCAACCAAAAGACATAGACTGGGTGAATGGATACAAAAACAACACCTGTATATATGCTGTCTACAAGAGACCCACTTCAGACCCAGGAACACATACAGACTGAAAGTGAGGGGATGGAAAAAGATATTCCATGGAAATGGAAATCAAAAGAAAGCTGGAGTAGCAATTCTCATATCAGACAAAATAGACTTTAAAATAAAGACTATTACAAGAGACAAAGAAGGATACTACATAAAGATCAAGGGAGCAATCCAAGAAGAAGATATAACAATTGTAAATATTTATGCACCCAACATAGGAGCACCTCAATACATAAGGCAAATGCTAACAGCCATAAAAGGGGAAATCGACAGTAACACAATCATAGTAGGGGACTTTAACACCCCACTTTCACCAACGGACAGATCATCCAAAATGAAAATAAATAAGGGAACACAAGCTTTAAATGATACATTAAACAAGATGGACTTAATTGATATTTATAGGACATTCCATCCAAAAACAACAGAATACACTTTCTTCTCAAGTGCTCATGGATCATTCTCCAGGATAGATCACATCTTGGGTCACAAATCAAGCCTTGGTAAATTTAAGAAAACCGAAATCATATCAAGTATCTTTTCCGATGACAACACTATGAGAATACATATCAATTAGAGGAAAAAATCTGTAAAAAATAGAAAACATGGAGGCTAAACAATACACTACTAAATAACCAAGAGATCACTGAAGAAATCAAAGAGGAAATCAAAAAATACTTAGAGACAAATGACAAGGAAAACACGATGATCCAAAACCTATGGGATGCAGCAAAAGCAGTTCTAAGAGGGAAGTTTATAGCTATACAATCCTACCTCAAGAAACAAGAAACATCTCAAATAAAAAACCTAACCTTACACCTAAAGCAATTAGAGAAAGAAGAACAAAAAAAACCCAAAGTTAGCAGAAGGAAAGAAATCTTAAAGATCAGATCAGAAATAAATGAAAAAGAACTCACAGAAACAATAGCAAACATCAATAAAACTGAAAGGTGGTTCTTTGAGAAGATAAACAAAATTGATAAACCATTAGCCAGACTCATCAAGAAAAAAAGGGAGAAGATTCAAATCAACAGAATTAGAAATGAAAAAGGAGAAGTAACAACTGAAACTACAGAAATACAAAGGATCATGAGCGATTACTACAAGCAACTATATGCCAATAAAAAGGACAACCTGGAAGAAATGGACAAATTCTTAGAGATGCATATCCTTCTGAGACTGAACCAGGAAGAAATAGAAAATATAAACAGACCAATCACAAGCACTGAAGTTGAGACTGTTATTAAAAATCTTCCAACAAACCAAAGCTCAGGACCAGATGGCTTCACAGGTGAATTCTATCAAACATTTAGAGAAGAGGTAACACCTATCCTTCTCAAATTCTTCTAAAATATAGCAGAGGGAGAGACACTCCCAAACTCATTCTACAAGGCCACCATCACCCTGATACCAAAACCAAAGATGTCACAAAGAAAGAAAACCACAGCCCAATATCACTGATGAACACAGATGCAAAATACCTCAACAAAATACTAGCAAACAGAATCTAACAGCACATTAAAAGGATCATACACCATGATCAAGTGGGGTTTATCCCAGGAATGCAAGGATTCTTCAGTATATGCAAATCAATCAATGTGATACACCAATATTAACAAATTGAAGGAGAAAAACCATATGATCATCTCAATAGATGCAGAAAAGGCTTTTGACAAAATTCAACACACGTTTATGATAAAAACTCTCCAGAAAGTAGGCATAGAGGGAACTTACCTCAACATAATAAAGGCCATATATGACAAACCCCGGCCAACATTGTTCTCAATGTTGAAAAACTGAAACCATTTCCTCTAAGATCAGGAACAAGACAAGGTTGTCCACTCTCACCACTATTATTCAACATAGTTTTGGACGTTTTAGCCACAGCAGTCAGAGAAGGAAAAGAAATAAAAGGAATCCAAATCGGAAAAGAAGAAGTAAAGCTGTCATTGTTTGCAAATGACATGATACTATACACAGAGAATCCTAAAGATGCTACCAGAAAACTACTAGAGCTAATCAATGAATTTGGTAAAGTAGCAGGATAAAAAATTAATTCACAGAAATCTCTTGCATTCCTATACACTAATGATGAAAAATGTGAAAGAGAAATTAAGGAAACACTCCCATTTACCACTGCAACAAAAAGAATAAAATACCTAGGAATAAACCTACCTAAGGAGACAAAAGACCTGTACGCAGTAAACTATAAGACACTGAAGAAAGAAATTAAAGATGATACAAACAGATGGAGAGATATACCATGTTCTTGGATTGGAAGAAACAACACTGTGAAAATGACTATACTACCCAAAGCAATCTACACAGTCAGTGCAATCTCTATCAAACTACCAATGGCATTTTTCACAGAACTAGCATAAAAAATTTCACAATTTGTATGGAAATACAAAAGACCCCGAATAGTCAAAGCAATCTTGAGAAAGAAAAATGGAGCTGGAGGAATCAGGCTCCCAGACTGCAGACTATACTACAAAGCTACACTAATCAAGACAGTATGGTAATGGCACAAAAACAGAAATATAGATCAATGGAACAGGATGGAAAGCCCAGAGATAAACCCACTCGCATATGGTCACCTTATCTTTGATAAAGGAGGCAAGAATACACAATGGTGAAAAGACAGCCTCTTCAATAAGTGGTGCTGAGAAAACTGGACAGTTACATGTAAAAGAATGAAATTAGAACACTCCCTACAACCATACACAAAAATAAACTCAAAATGGATTAAAGACCTAAATGTAAGGCCAGACACTGTAAAACTGTTAGAGGAAAACATAGGCAGAACACTCTATGACATAAATCACAGCAAGATCCTTTTTGACCCACCTCCTGGAGAAATGGAAATAAAAACAAAAATAAACAAATGGGACCTAATGAAACTTAAAAGCTTTTGCACAGCAAATGAAACCATAAACAAGACGAAAAGACGACCCTCAGAATGGGAGAAAATATTTGCAAATGAAGCAACAAAGGATTAATCTCCAATATTTACAAGCAGCTCATGCAGCTCAATATCAAAAAAACAAACAACCCAATCCAAAAATGGGTGGAATACCTAAATAGACATTTCTCCATAGAAGATATACAGATTGCCAACAAACACATGAAAGTATGCTCAACATCACTAATCATTAGAGAAATGCAGATCAAAACTACAATGAGGTATCACCTCACACCAGTCAGAATGGCCATCATCCAAAAATCTACAAACAATAAATGCTGAAGAGGGTGTGGAGAAAAGGGAACCCTCTTGCACTGTTGGTGGGAATGTAAATTGGTACAGCCACTACGGAGAACATTATGGAGGTTCCTTAAAAAACTAAAAATAGAACTACCATATGACCGAGCAATCCCACTACTGGGCATATACCCTGAGAAAACCATCATTCAAAAAGAGTCATGACCGAGCAATCCCACTACTGGGCATATACCCTGAGAAAACCATCATTCAAAAAGAGTCATGTACCACAATATTCATTGCAGCTCTACTTACAATAGCCAGGACATGGAAGCAACCGAAGTGTCCATCATCGGATGAATGGATAAAGAAGATGTGGCACATATATACAATGGAATATTACTCAGCCATAAAAAGAAATGAAATTGAGTTATTTGTACTGAGGTGGATGGACCTGGAGTCTGTCATATAGAGTGAAGATAAGTCAGAAAGAGAAAAACAAATACCGTATGCTAACACATATATATGGAATCTAAAAAGAAAAGAAAAAAAAAATAGTTCTGAGAAACCTAGGGGCAGGACAGGAATAAAGATGCCAACGTAGAGAATGGACTTGAGGACACGGTGAGGGGGCAGAGTCAGCTGGGATGAAGTGAGAGAGTGGCATGGACATATATACACTACCAAATGTAAGATAGATAGCTAGTGGGAAGCAGCCGCATAGCACAGGGAGACCAGCTCGGTGCTTTGTGACCACCTAGAGGGGTGGGATAGGGAGGGTGGGAGGGAGACGCAAGAGGGAGGAGATATGGGGATATATGTATATGTATAGCTGATTCACTTTGTTATACAGCAGAAACTAACACACCGCTGTAAAGCAATTAGGCTCCAATAAAGATGTTAAAAAAACAGTAGGTAAGTTGAGAATAATTACTGTGAACATATTATGGATACTGTGGTGCAGTAACAATAATGAAGTGTTAAAATCAAGGTGAACACACAAATACTACTGACTGAAGGACTCGAGCAGGTTAAAAACTTGAAAATGGAGGGAGGGCAGTTGTGAAAAACAAAGGAGTCCAGGCAGAAGGGTATGTGGAGCTGCTTCAAATGGTGGAATGGAAGAATAACAGTCAAGCCTTCGATCTAACTTGATAGTCAATAACTTGACTTTGAGCAAGTTATTTAGTTTCTCTGAGCCTCAGTTTCCCCCCTTATAAACACAAGAATTAGGCTCCATGATCTGTAAGCACCTTTTCTAGCTCTAATTTTTCATGATCCCAACTGAACAATTACCATCCTTTGCTTACTTGCAAAGAATTTTATTTGTAATAAGGTGACTAACAACGTGGAGGGTTGTGTTTACCAAATCAATGGAAAATTACAATTTCTACTGTATATTCCAGTCCAGAGGTTGGCAAACTTTTGCTGTAAAATGCCAGGTAGCAAATATTTTATGCACTGTGGACCACATGGTCTCTGTCATAACTACTCAAACCTGCCATTATAGCATGAAAGCTACCAGAGAGAATATGTGAATACTTGAGTGTGGCTGTGTTCCAATAAAACTTTATTTACAAAAACAGAAGGCAGATTGGATTTGGCCCCCAGTCTCTAGTTTGCCAACTCAAGCATGGAAAATGGATTATACGTCATTTAATGTAATTTTTAGGCTTATGTATGTATTATACATCGTAAGAATGCAGTAAACGCTTTTGAAAAGAAACAAGTTTGCCCACTTGAGAATCCATATAGACTGCCATATTGCACAACTCCAGGGGCCACCATTCACAGTGACTTTATAGAGCACTCTAGAATTCTATACAGTACAATATGAACGAGAGAGATGTACCTCTATGGCCCTGCTGGTGGAACTGATACGTGAGTAACACTAACAACCTAAAAGGGAGAAATTGGGTGCTGAGGAAGGAAGGAAGAATCTGAAAAAGGAGTATCAGTAGAATATAATTCCTATCTTCTATTCCCTTCAGGAACTCTAAGCCTGCCCTCTCCATGCTATTTCTTCCCCACTCCCCAAACAAAACGTTCCTATCTCAGGAAAGAGAGAGCATACCAGTCATTTTTAACTTGAAGTAAATTTAACAACAAGTTACCTTTCTCAGAAGTGCTTTGATTTAAAGATTCTTAACAACTGGAGGTGCTCCAAGAAACTGTGAGGAGGTAGGGGAGAGCTCCTGAACGTACACCCCAGTAGCCACCTGCTGCTTGCAAGCCCTTTATATTGTTTAGCTGTTGGTTTACATCCCTTCTTCCAGAAAGAGCACTTATCTACGTTGAGGTCTTACCCCTACATCAAATCATACATTCCAGTAAAAGTTACTAATCAGAGGACATCTATACCCCTAATCGTAGCTGATCAACTCAAGGATGGGCACCCGACCCTGGCCAATCAGAGTCCTTCCCTGGGATATTTCAAACCAGAACTCAGGGGAGAAGAGTAGGCGCTTTCTCTGGTAGCGAAACTATAAAACAGCTCTCTGTCACCAACCACGTGCCCTACCACATGCACAAAGCAGGTCCAAGAGAATAAAGCCAATGTGCAGTGAGACACCGGGAGAACAGAGTTTGGGGGATGTTCTTATCAATATTTCCAGTTATGCTTCTGGCCCTGCTGTACCCCATCCCTCTCAGATTGTGGGGATGCCCTCAGTATCCTGCTAATAAGTCTCCTTTTGCCCAGACTACTTCAAGGAGAATTTTTGCTACTTGTAACCAAAATAGATCAGAAAAATACAGTCCTGTAACTATAATTTTTTCCCCCAGATCTATACTCTTGTATCACGTCTTTAAGATTCTGTAGCCTTCCTTTCCCTGGGATTTTCCCAAATCTTGCTGATGGAGGAAAAGTTAAATTTTCTTCCACTGTATATCAAGCATCAACCCTAGCCCACACTCATGCCTACATGCTAATAGGGATTCTGTGGTGTGGACAGAATCTACAGACTTCTGGGTATTACCACAAGGGATTCAATCTGCACCCATCCCTCAATGACCCTTAGATATGAAAGACAACACAGGAGCAACTAAGTATATGACAC
This sequence comes from Eschrichtius robustus, assembly GCF_028021215.1. NCBI lineage: Eukaryota > Metazoa > Chordata > Mammalia > Artiodactyla > Eschrichtiidae > Eschrichtius > Eschrichtius robustus. Next base: position 82,057,886 of record NC_090829.1, on the reverse strand, counting down.
GTCACCCATTTCACCAAAGGGCAGGGAAGAAGTATTCATACTTCAAAAGCTTCAATAATAAATTCAATAATGTTATCCAACTGTAGAAACCCCAGCTTGGTAAGTTAAACCCCACCATTTTGTTTTGTTCTCATTGCTTAGTTGGCTAATTGTCATTTTAATAAGAAATACATGTACCTGGCACAACCTTGAAAGATTACGAGTGTTTATGGTTGTAAGTAAATCTCCCTTAACCACTTCCTCATCCCCCAGATACCAACTGTCCTCCCTAACGGCAACAGCTCTCATCAGTTTCTTGAATATGTTTCCAGAGATATTCTGTGTATTTATAAATATATATGCACATATATAGTTTAATACAAATGCTAGTATTATAATACATACTATTTGTTCTTTGCTTTTTTCATGTAACAGTACATCTATTCTCACCACTCACCTGGAATGAGGCATATGTTATCTGAAGAACTAAATCTTCTGGTCACATCCGCTTGGGAGCGATACATATATAGTCACAGCTGAAGAGAGACAGATACTTCCTGAGATCTCTATTAGATATGCTCGTTTGTTTTCCCTTAATACTATTATAAGATAAACTGAGGCATATTAAAATTTTTAAGAGTTCTTTTGAGCAAACACTGATTCAAATCAGGCAGCACCAAACCAGAAGTGCTTAGAAGCACTCTACCTATAGGAGCTCAGAGAAAGACTTTTATAGACAGACATGCAAGCAAAGCAAGGAAATGAATTGATTGGTGACAGTTGTTGCCTTATTTGGGAAAGCCTAGTTGGATGCTTGTGATTGGTTGTCCTCAGGTTTTGATTTCTTAAACCTTAAGGCATGTCAGCCTTATATTTTGGTTTGCTTATGTAGGCTGTCAAGGCACTAGAGCCACCTCAATCTAATGGCCTCCTTGCCTGATTAATATGACAGTACGAACAGCAAGTTCTTTTAAGGAAGAAACTCAAAGGGGCAAAACTACAATGCTGAGATTTGGAGATAAGGTAAATATCTAGCTGCTCACCAGATCCCAAGGGCAAACCTTGACTCTGGAGGGTTTGAAGTTTGAAGCAACACAATTCTTTATACAAGGGAGTTGTGAATTTCAGCACCTTGTGAAACAGAATAAGCTGTGGCCGTTGGGTTCCAAGCCATTTTACTAAATTAACAAAAGACCAATTCAGTGATGGGTTTTTTAAAAATATTAGTTAAGTTTTCTACTAAACTTTCGTGGTTGACATCATGAGAGAATAATTTCATGGTGGTCATAACCAAACCCAGGACTAGATCGAACATTAGTTTATTCTTATATGATCATTTATTTGTAGGTTCTCTTTAAAGGGATATAACTTTCCACAGCTCAAGAGACTTATAAGACAGTTTGAACGACCAGTTTTAAGTGATTTTTACCCCTTCTTTGGAAAAGACAGCTTGAAATCTTTCTCTTCTGTTGGGCAAATCAACTCTATAAAGGAGAACAGCCGTGACATTTATCATCATTTAAACAGATTAGAGTTTCAAAGCATGCACTGACCCAGATCTTAGTCCATCATAAATTTTGCATAAGTTTCTTTGCTCTGAGAAGATAGTCTGACCCTGGGCAGTGCTGTCCCTGGTCTTTGCCTTTAAATTCCTCCCTCACTCATGCCCTTCTCTCTCCACATTTTAATAGTCTTGCCTTTAATCTAATTGGCCTCACAGGAACCATAATAGTTGAAGAGTTATAGCCATGGCCAAGAAAGTGTTAACAGCTGCCTGACTTGTGCTCACTCTATGGAACTTCACACCAAGTCCAACTCCAAAGAAAATTATGCTCTTTGAGCTTCCTTTTACATTTCCTTCTCTCTCTTTCCATCTCCCCTTCCGTCCATGAAGCATACTGACTTCCTGTTACATTGGATTGACCCAGGTCCTTCACTGTAAGCCTTCACTGTAAGCCTGCATTCACTTCCAGGCAAATACCTTAGATCTAGACAAATCTGTCCATTTCTCTCCTAACCCAATTTTTTGTTGCTATATAACAAAGTCTCCAGAAGTCTCCCTCAGCCTGGTTCTACTGGCAATTTTTTTTTTTTTTGCTAAAATATCAGTAGTTTTTATTAGTGAGTAGCATCAACAATGGACAGCAGAAAATTTCTTGTTTTCCTCTTTTTTCCTCTCTAGATAAAAAAAAACTGACAGATTATAAACTTACGAAATTCTGGAGTAGAGAGAATATTGACTCCTCCTAGTTCTCCCCCCTTTTACCTTTGTGGTCAGTAAACTTAAGATTTGATGGGACTAAGATTGGAAATAATTATTTGCTCTCATATCTTCACTTGGAAATGAACATTCCTATATTATTTATTCAACAAATATTTATGCGTTCCTACGAGATATGTCAGGCTCTGTGTTAGGTCTGGGTGTTAAGCGGTGAAGCAAGTCATGGTGAAGAAGATCTGTGGGGGGAAGGAAAAATGAAAACATAAAACATACACGTATGTACACTCACACATATGGGTGTATTTGTATATATTACTTAAACATGTATATGCATATATTTTGTATCTACTATATATTTTACACATCTATGTAAATTTAACTTCTTTATTTACCTCGTGTGTTTACTCTACACATACTTCCTATTGCACAAATTATCACAAGTACCATGAAGCTCAGTGACAGAGAACCAACTACCAATGGTGGGAGAAGTAGCTTAGGGACATTCCTGGTTCCTGGTCTTAAAGAAAAGTAGCAAAGGATCTTGAAGTCTCTGTGTGCCAGCCCACAGACTCTGGTGTGGAATGAAGGAGCCATTCAGAACTGTGTCCTATGTGGGTGACTAAATGCCTGTGGGTTCAGCCGCATAGGGAGCACACCAATGTGTTCATTCAATGAGGAGCTAAAAATATTAGCACAGATACTGATGAAATGGATAAGGGAAATATTGAAGTCACGGTGTGTAGATTACTCCTCTGAAGACAACACCTGTAAGATTCACAGCTTCTTTTCTTTCCAGCAGTGTTCCACAGTATAATCAAGCTCAGGTGCATAAATTATGTTTATAGCATTGAGTTAGAATCTCTGTGTTAACTGTAGTGAGAATATGGGCCTCAGGTTGATAGTCTCATGTTTCCAATTCATCTTGGCATTCACTTGAACATGAACCTGCCTCTCTATTCCATAACATTTTCTTCCAGGCAGAAGGTCTCTGCTCCAGGACACTACACTTTCTAAAGCCTTTGTGCTCAAAGTCAGGTTTTCTTTTAGGTCCCTCTGAATCAGGAAGAATAATGATCTTCCTCTCTGAGATCCCAGATCTATGCTTTCTGCCCATGCTCAAAATTATTTACAGTTTCCTAAATTCCTTCTCTCAGCTGGTGCCTCTCAGAATTCACCCAGAGACATTTTTGAATAGTTCTTCCTTTGTTCCTGAGATGCAGCATCCTACATGGCATTACGAAGCTCGGCCTCCAATCTTTGAGTTTCCCTTAACCTCTCCATGACGATCTCTCTCCTACTGGTCCTTTCACTAAATGTCCCCACCATGAGACTAGCTAACAAGGTCCTCCTATCTTAATTGGCCTCTCAGAGGCTCACTTTTCTTTATGTAACCCCAGGGTCTCTCAAACTCCCACTGTTCCTCCACAATAACCTAGCTGGCATCAGTAGCCCACCTGGATACCAGTTAGCTCAGAGCTGTCACAATCATTAGCATAGCAAAGCCCAATTATATCTACACATGCTTCCCCAATATTGCCTTTCCCTGGCAACGCTTACCATTTAAAACTCCACATTTACTTTTTGTCTCAGCTGCTCCAAAGTCCAAGAGAAGCCAAATGACTCTGGGAAAGTTTGATATTTGTTTATCTTATTGAGTCATTCCAAAAGAAGTTTGTATAATCTATTTTAAATATCTGATGAAATAATTCATGACAAAATGTTAATAACCAGAAACACGCTAGTCAAACCTTTATATTCATATAGGTGGGACTTCTAATATTGGTAAGACTAACCTCTAGTTATTTAAACTTGGGCAAGTTAGGAAACGTTCCCATTATCAGATTCATCATATTAAATGAGCATACTCATTCCTCATCTCTCAGCAGTAATAGCAATAACATCAATAATATGGATACTAGATAGTCCACAAATGTTATGTTCCATCTCTCCTCTCCAGGGTATTTGTGTTATTTTAAGGGGCTACAGCATCTTCCTCAATGGGAATGACTCTGCGAAGGCTTCAGAAGGATTCTGTTTGGGATAAAACTTTGGAACAAGTTCTTGCCAATGTTTCTGACATTAAGCATATAGGTAACACCTCACTCTAGCTCTGCTATCAAGAACATCACTGGCCATTTTTTCCTCTCATTCTTATTATTGTCCTGTAATTATCAAATAAGTTTTTGCAGTTTCTTTTCCTAAAGTCTATGTTTCTGATTATACGATAGATGACACAAATATTTCAAAATTTACAACTTGGCACTATCTGTACAATTGATAACGTTAACTCATTCCACAATCGTGTTGCATCCCCAAATGTAGAGGACTCTCTTACACTGGTTACCCTTATATTCCTGCAGCAATCATTGCATTTCTCTGTCTAGAATCTGCTCCATCTCTTCTGGCAATAGATTCTGTGCTCTTGACTACAGGAGTGTGCGTGTGAACCAACCTGAGTCAAGAAACATTGTCCGACTCTGGCCACTGAGATTGGCCTGGAATAGACAGACGATCCATACATAGTCCTGCTCCAGAATATTTCTGGCTTGAAGGAGCAGAAATCATATCTCTCCCCTCTGGTGGCAGAATTTCTGGGAAGTGAGTTCAGGGCTTCAAGTGGCCATGTTCCTTGCCTTATGTAGAAAATTTGTCTATATTAGGAAAAGATGAAGTCAATACATAAAAGAAGCTGAAAAGTGACAGAGAGATGGAGAAAGAGTCCTGACATCATCACAGGCCAGGGAACCAGTTGCTCTTGAGGCCAATACCACCTTTTCTGTGATGTGTTTCATGAGTAATAAATTCTCCTTCACCTTGAATGAGAATCTTGTTATCTGTAAGTTAAAAAGTGCTTATTCATAAAATTTCCATTATCTTGTCCCAGCTCTTTAAGAAGAACTCCTACCAAAATAAACAGACTGGTCTATGCTATGGGAATCTACTCAAAATCTTGAGAAAGAGATGACCTTTATCATTTCCTACTAATCCACTTTGCAATCCTCTTTCCTGCTGCCTTACTTCATTGGTTTACCCCTTCAGCCATCTCTTCCCTTTTCTTAGATGTTTTCAGCTCTATCCTCAAACAATTTTAGCTTCATCTAGTCTAAAAAGACCTTTCTTTGATGCTGTTGATGCCTCAGCATACCATGTCATTTAGCCAGGGTGTGCCAGGCTCTGCTGCAATAACAAACAGCATTGGCATCTCAGAGGAAACAACAAAGATTTATTTCTTTCTCATAATAAGTGCAGTACAGGGCAGGGTGACTCTCTAGAACAAAGATCTTCTATGTGGACAACTCAATGTCCCTAATAAAGAATATTCCAGCATTCTGTGATTGTACAGTGTACAGCATTGTAGTGGATGTAGCTGCCACAGCAAGTACAAGAGGGGAAGAGAAGGATGGAGAATTGCACACAAACTCCTTAAATGCTTCTGCCCAACACTGAGACACGTCACCTTTGCAGAAATTTTATTGGCAAAAGTAACTCTCATGATCATAGCTAACTTCAAGGATTCAGTTTGAGGGAGAGATATTGGATATGAGTGAGTATTAGATATTTCTACACCTCTCTCTCCTTTGGTTTTACCACTAGAAATCCCAAGAAGTTAGAGCAAAATCAATGTAAATTTTTTTTTCACAAACACTCAATCCTTAACTCCTTGCAAATTTGCTTCTGCACCAATAACTTGAATCAGTCAGCGTGGGTGAAGTAATGATTTTCCCACTCCCCCAAATCCAGTAGCTTACAACAATAAACGTTCATTTCTTTTTCATGACACGTGACTGCGGGTTGGTTGCAGCTCTGCTGCAGGCTGCAGCTCCACCCCTTGTGTCCTCTTTTCTGGGACCAAGGCTGAAGGAGCAGTTCCCACGCTTCTGCTCAGACATGACATCGTTCACATTTGCTCACATGCCATTAGCCAAAGCACATCGTGTGGCCAGACCCAAAGTCAGTGAGGCTGGGATGTACACTCCCCCTACAGGAAGCACAAAAGGTTTCAGGGCAGTGGGTGAGGATCCTCATACGGAGAAGCAGATGTGAGTAACCATGAGCAATAATATAATCTGTCACAGCTCTCGGCTGGCACTGCTCTGTTGATACTTTTCTTATTCTAGCCACCTCTTCCTAGGTAGGTACCTTTTTCTTACATGGTTTTAACTATAAAATCCTAAAAATAGCACATAAATTACCTCTCTGAAACTATTTGTTTCTCTCACAACTTAACTTAAAATATTAAATCATCTGCCAGAAATATGCATTGTGTGAATTACAATTCCCATCAGCATCTCACTAGACATGCCTTAAACATATCCCAGCAGGTAAGCATTCTTCCATATAGTCCCATTTCTGTCTGAGGTGGCATTATTATCCTGACCCATCCCCTGCCATTAACGTCAGTGTCATTCTTAAATCCTACTTCTTTGCTTCCCCCACATCTTGTGAGTCGAGTGCTATCTAAAAATCCCTTCTAATGTTTCGTTCCCTCCCATTACCTAATTCTACTATGATCCAGATACTTCTAACTTAGGCTATTTCAATATCTTTCCTAATAGCGTACCTTATAACCCAGAAATTCCTTTCTTAAGTGCATGCTCTTAAGAATTCTCACACACATGCACAGAGAAATTGCAAGAATCTTCACTTCAGCATTGATTGGAATAACAAAAAACTGGAAAACAGGCACATGACCATTAACAAGAGAACTGATTGATTCTGGTATATTCACATGATGGAATAGTGGACAGCAGTGAAAATAAATAGTTACATATATCAACATGGGCGATTTTCACAACAAAATGTCTGCTAGAATAGCAACATCACATGACATCCTTTCGATAAATATTTCAAATTATGCAAACAATCTCGTTGTTTAGTAACATAATTTAGTAAGAGTATGTTTTAAAAGCATGGAATTCATAAATACCAAAATCATTACCATGGTCACTGAGCAGGGCATGGAGAACGGGGGTGAGAAGAGGAATGTGCCTGGAGGTGGTACACAGAGGGCTTCAACTGTAGCCATAATGTTGTATTACTTAAGGTGGGTTGTGGATACACAGGGGTTTTGTTTGTTTATTTTTTACTCTTTATGACTTTAACCTGTCAGAAATACTTAATGGCACACCATAAAAATTTTAAATGTCCCCTAACTAATCTCTCCATTCTAGACTCTCCCCATCTTAAAGCATTCTGCACCATTAGCCCAATTAATCTTTCTAAAATGCCATTTAGCTTTATCTTTAATTTGCAAGTCTCCTACTAGTCTCTACAGCCTATAAGATAAATTCCACACTCATTGCCTGTCATCCAAAGCTGCCAAGACCTGGAACCCTCCCCGTTGCCATCTTCCTTACTCCCTTACCTGAAACATTCTCTCCTTCCCTGCCTTTTTACTTAAGTCTTATTTTCCCATCAATATCCAGTCTACCCATCCTTTTCCCGTCAAACCTATCTTAGATGGTGGAATAGATGGCCCTCTTTCTTATCTAGGGCTATTCCCCTATGCATACTCTTCAGCCCCTTTCTTCCCACACCCTCTGGGAACAAGTTCCATCAACTTCGCCATTTTCTTTTAACTCGCTATGCTTTCTACATTCCTTTGTCTCCTATACAACCTCCTTTATCAAGCCTTCTCTTCCACTCAGCCCTGGGGGTTGAGCATCTACCACTCTGCATTCTTGGTATGTTTTTTAGGGATTGCCAAGACGTGTGAAAGGTCAAAGATTTCACCCTACTTGCAAACTAGCCACTTAGCCCCACAGAGTTTCATGGATGTTGGCAAAAGATGTAAAATGCCTGATCAAAGACAAATTATTTTATTGCTCACAGCAAAAGCAAGAGCTGGGACATGAGCTTTTCTTGTGCTAGTTACCAGAACCCCAATTCCTATTGGAAGATGCAGAAGACCATGTGACACCTGCACACACACTGGATTACATTATAGGAAAGAAATCCTGAGCTTAGGGAACAAGAGTTTTTTATAACAGTCAGTAAGAGAGAGATTGGTTCAAGATGGCAGAGTAGAAAGATATGCATTCAATCCCTCTTGCAAGAGCACCAAATCACAACTAACTGATGAACAATAATCGACAGGAAGACACTGGAACTCACCAAAAAATATACCCCACATCCAAAGACAAAGCAGAAGCTGCAATGAGATGGCAGGAGGGGCCCAATCACAATAAAATCAAATCCCATAACCGCTGGGTGGGTGACTCACAAACTAGAGAAGAATTATACCACAGAAGTCCTACCACTGAAGTGAATATTCTGAACCCCACCTCAGGCTTCCCAACCTGGGGGTCTAGCATTGGGAGGGGGAATTCCCAGAGAATCAGACTTTGAAGGCTACTGGGATTTGACTGCAGGACTTCGACAGGATTGGGGGAAACAGAGACTCCACTCTTGGAGGGCACACACAAAGTAGTGTGTGCATCAGGACCCAGGGGAAGGAGCAGTGACCCCATAGGAGACTGAACCAGACCTACCTGCTACTGTTGGAGGGTCTCGTGCAGAGGCAGGGGGTGGCTATGGCTCACCGTGAGGACAAGGACACTGGCAGCAGAAGTTCTGGGAAGTACTCCTTGGCATGAGCCCTCCCATAGTCCACCATTAGCCCCATCAAAGAGCCAGGTAGGCTCCAGTGTTGGGTCTCTTCAGGCCAAACAACCAACAGGAGGGAACACAGCCCCACCCATTAGCAGACAAGTGGATTAAAGTTTTACTGAGCTCTACCCACCAGAGCAACACCAAGCTCTACCCACCACCAGTCCCTCCCATCAGGAAACTTGCACAAGCCTCTTAGATAGCCTCATCCACCAGAAGGCAGACAGCAGAAGCAAAAAGAACTACAATCCTACAGCCTGTGGAACAAAAACCACCTTTGAAGAAAGACAGACAAGATGAAAAGGCAGAGGGCCATGTATCAGATGAAGGAACAAGATAAAATCCCAGAAAAACAACTAAATGAAGTGGAGATAGGAAACCTTCCAGAAAAAGCATTCAGGATAATGATAGTGAAGATGATCTGGGACCTCGGAAAAAGAATGGAGGCAAAGATCGAGAAGATGCAAGAAATGTTTAATAAAGACCTAGAAGAATTAAAGAACAAACACACAGAAGAATTAAAGAACAAAAAAACAGAGGTGAACAATACAATAACTGAAATGAAAAATACACTAGAAGGAATCAATAGCAGAATAACTGAGGCAGAAGAACGGATAAGTGACCTGGAAGACAGAGGAGTGGAATTCACTGCCATGGTACACAATAAAGAAAAAAGAATGAAAAGAAATGAAGACAGCCTAAGGAACCTCTGGGACAATATTAAACACAACAGCATTCGCATTATAGGGGTCCCAGAATGAGAAGAGAGAGAGAAAGGACCTGAGAAAGTATTTGAAGAGATTATAGTCGAAAACTTCCCTAACATGGGAAAGGAAATAGCCACCCAAGTCCAGGAAGCGCAGAGAGTCCCAGGCAGGAAAAACCCAAGGAGAAACACACGGAGACACATAGTAATCAAGTTGACCAAAATTAAAGACAAAGAAAACTTATTGAAAGCAACAAGGTAAAAACAACAAATAAAAAACAAGGGACCTCCCATAAGGTTAACAGCTGACTTCTCAGCAGAAACTCTACAAGCCAGAAGGAAGTGGCATGACATATTTAAAGTGATGAAAGGGAAGAACCTACAACCAAGATCACTCTACCTGGCAAGGATCTCATTCAGATTCGATGGAGAAATCAAAAGCTTTACAGACAAGCAAAAGCTAAGAGAATTCAGCACCACCAAACCAGCTCTACAACAAATGATAAAGGAACTTCTCTAAGTGGGAAACACAAGAGAAGAAAAGGACCTACAAAAACAAACCCAAAACAATTAAGAAAATGGTAATAGGAACATACATATCAATAATTACCTTAAACGTGAATGGATTAAATGCTCCAACTAAAAGACACAGGCTCGCTGAATGGATACAAAAACAAGACTCATATATATGCTGTCTACAAGAGACCCACTTCAGACCTAGGGACACATACAGACTGAAAGTGAGGGGATGGAAAAAGATATTCCATGCAAATGGAAATCAAAAGAAAGCTTGAGTAGCAATACTCATATCAGATAAAATAGACTTTAAAATAAAGAATGTTACAAGAAACAAGGAAGGACAATACATAATGATCAAGGAATCAATCCAAGAAGAAGATATAACAATTATAAACATATATGCACCAAACTTAGGAGCACCTCATTACATAAGGCAAATGCTAAAAGCTATAAAAGAGTAAATCAACAGTAAGACAATAATAATGGGGGACTTTAACACCTCACTTACACCAATGGACAGATCAGACAGAAAATTAATAAGGAAACACAAGCTTTAAATGACACAATAGAACAGATAGATTTAATTGACATTTATGGGACATTCCATCCGAAAACAGCAGTTTACACTTTCTTCCCAAGCACACACAGAACACTCTCCAGGACAGATCACATCTTGGGTCACAAATCAAGCCTGGGTAAATTTAAGAAAATTGAAATCATATCAAGCATCTATTCTGACAATGCTATGAGATTACAAATCAATTACAGGGAAAAAAACGTAAAAAACACAAACACTTGGAAGCTAAACAATACACTACTAAATAACCAAGAGTTCACTGAAGAAATCAAAGAGGAAATCAAAAAATACCTAGAAACAAATGACAATGAAAACACGATGATCCAAAACCTATAGGATGCAGCAAAAGCAGTTCTAAGACGGAAGTTTACAGCAATACAATCCTACCTCAAGAAACAAGAAAAATCTCAAACAGTCTAAATTTACACCTAAAGGAACTAGAGAAAGACGAACAAACAAGACCCAAAGTTAGTAGAAGGAAAGAAATCATAAAGATCAGAGCAGAAATGAATGAAATAGAAACAAGGAAAACAGTAGCAAAGGTCAATAAAACAAAAAGCTGATTCTTGAGAAGATAAATAAAATTGATAAACCTTTAGCCAGACTCTTCAAGAAAAAGAGGGAAAGGACTCAAATCAATAAAATTAGAAATGAAAAAGAAGTTACCACGGACACCACAGAAATACAAAGCATCATGAGACCACTACAAGCAACTCTATGCCAACAAAATGGACAACCTGGAAGAAATGGACAAATTCTTAGAAAGATATTACCTTCCAAGACTGAACCAGGAAGCAATAGAAAATATGACCAGACCATTCACAAGTAATGAAATTGAAACTGTGATTAAAAATCTTCCAACAAACAAAAGCCCAGGACCAGATGGCTTCAGAGGTGAATTCTATCAAATATTTAGAGAAAAGCTAACACCCATCTTTCTCAAACTCTTCCAAAAAATTGCACAGGAAGGAACACTCCCAAACTCACTGTACAAGGCCACCATCACCCTGATACCACAACCAGAAAAAGATACTACAAAAAAAGAAAATTATAGGCCAATATCACTGATGAATATAGATGCAAAAATCCTCAGTAAAATACTAGCAAACAGAATCCAAAAGCACATTAAAAGGATCATACACCATGATCAAGTGGGTTTTATCCCAGGGATGCAAAGATTCTTCAATATACGCAAGTCAGTCAATGTGGTTAATACACGATATTAACAAATTGAAGAATAAAAACCATATGATCATTCCAATAGATGCAGAAAAAGCTTCTGACAAAATTCAACACCCTGAGATAATTCAACACCCATTTATGATAAAAACTCTCCAGAAAGTGGGCATAGAGGGAACTTACCTCAACATAATAAAGGCCATATACGACAAACCCACGGCAGACATCATTCTCAATGGTGTAAAACTGGAAGCACTTCCTCTAAGATCAGGAATAAGACAAGGATGTCCACTATCGCCACTCATATTCAACAAAGTTTTGGAAGTCCTAGCCATGGCAATCACAGAAGAAAAAGAAATAAAAGGAATACAAATTGGAAAAGAAGAAGTAAAACTGTCACTGTTTGCAGATGACATGATACTATACACTGAAAATCCTAAAGATGTCACCAGAAACTACTATAGAGCTAATCAATGAATTTGGTAAAGTTGCAGGATACAAAATTAATGGACAGAAATTTCTTGCATGCCTATACACTAACATGAAAGATCCGAAAGAGAAATTAAGGAAACAATCCCATTCCCCATTGCAACACAAAGAATAAAATACTTAGGAATAAATCTAGCTAAGGAGACAAAAGACCTGTACTCAGAAAACTATAAGACACTGATCAAAGAAATCAAACATGGCACAAACAGATGGAGAGATATACCATGTCCTTGGATTGGAAGAACCAATATTGTGAAAAAAACAGAAATACAGATCAATGGAACAGGATAGAAAGCCCAGAGATAAACCCACGCACCTATGGTCAACTAATCTATGACAAAGGAGGCAAGGATACACAGTGGAGAAAAGACAGTCTCTTCAACTAGTGGTGCTGGGAAAACTAGACAGCTACATGTAGAAGAATGAAATAAGAATACTTCCTAACACCATACACAAAACTAAACTCCAAATGGATTAAAGACCTAAACGTAAGACCAGACACTATAAAACTCTTAGAGGAAAACATAGGAAGAACACTCTTTGACATAAATCACAGCAAGATCTTTTTTCACCCACCTACTAGAGCAATGGAAAAAAAACAAAAATAAACAAATGGGACCTAATGAAACTTAAAAGCTTTTGCACAGCAAAGGACCCTCAGAAATGGAGAAAATATTTGCAAATGAATTAATGGACAAAGGATTAATCTCCAAAATATATAAGCAGCTCATGCAGCTCAATATTAAAAAAAAACAAACAACCCAATCAAAATATGGGCAGAAGACCTATACAGACATTTATCCAAAGAAGCCATATAGATGGCCAAGAGGCACATGAAAAGCTGCTCAACATCACGAATTACTAGTGAAATGCAAATCAAAACTACAATGAGGTATCACCTCACACCAGTTAGAATGGGCATCATCAGAAAATCTACAAACAACAAATGCTGGAGAGGGTGTGGAGAAAAGGGAACCCTCTTGCACTGTTGGTGGGAGTGTAAATTGATACAGCCACTATGGAGAACAGTATTGAGGTTCCTTAAAAAACTAAAAATAGAACTACCATACGACCCAGCAATCCCACTACTGGGCATATACCCAGAGAAAACCGTAACTCAAAAAGACACATGCACCCCAATGTTCATTGCAGCACTACTTACAATAGCTAGGTCACGGAAGCAACGTAAATGCCCATCGACAGACGAATGGATAAAGAAGTTGTGGTACATATATACAATGGAATATTACTCAGCCATAAAAAGGAACAAAACTGGGCCGTTTGTAGAGACGTGGATGGACCTAGAGACTGTCATACAGAGTGAAGTAAGTCAGAAAGAGAAAAACAAACATCATATATTAATGCATGTATGTGGAATCTAGAAAAATGGTACAGATGAACCAGTCTGCAAAGCAGACATAGAGACACAGATGTAGAGAACAAACATATGGACACCAAGGTGGGAAAGCGGGCAGGGGGTGGTAGTAGTGGTGGAATGAATTGGGAGATTGGGATTGACGCATATACACTAATATGTATGAAAGAGATAACTAATAAGAACCTGCTGTATTAAAAATGAAATAAAATAAAACTTTTTTACAAAGTACTTCTCTAAATAAAATACACAAGGCTTTCTTTTTTCCAAAAAAAAAAAAAATTCAGTAAGCACATCTGCCCTTCCCACTGAAGAAAGATGCTATATCTTCCAAAGCCATTTGCTATACAAATTTCCTTGAAAAGATACATCTGAAAAAAAAAAGGCAATCAGTGCCTTTGGTCAAAAGATGGTCAGAAACATGAGAGACCCAAAGAGAACTGTCTTCTGAAAGTTACTAGTCCTATTTCCACAAGTCCATTGTAAAAATCCTTGAAAGCAGGGTTTGGCAAACATTTTCTTAAAGGGTCAAATAGTAAATGTTTTAGGGTTATAGATCACACCATCTCTGACATTGTAGCCCAAAAGGAGCCAGAAGCAATATGTAAAAGAATGGATGCGACTATAGCCCAGCAAAACTTTATTTACAAAAACAGGTGGCTGCCCCCTACCTGTGAACAGTGGAACCACATTTATGTGCCACACCATGTTCTAGATGCTGGTGATACCTCAGTGAATAAAACAGATAAAATGCCCTACATTCATCACCCATATCATCAACAAACAAAATACATAAGTAAAAGATAGTTTGCCAGATGATAAGTGCTATGGGGAAAAATAAAGCAGGAAATGGGGAGATACAGAGGGAAGTAAAATTTTGATTAAGGGGCCAGGGAAGGCATCAACGAGAAGGTAACTTAAAGAGAAGACACGAAGGAAGGGCTGATACCTAGGAGAAGAGCGGTCCAGGTGAAGGAAACCAATGCAAATGTCCTGAGATGACAGCACCCCAGGCATGCGCAGCAGGTTCCAGGGGCAAAAAGGAAGGATTAGAGGTGAAGCAAAGTGAATAAGAGGAAGAATGGTAAGAGAAGAGCTCAAGAATTAGCTGCAGGATTCAAGGGAGGAATAATCTGCACTGAGCTGTATTTTCAGAGATAAATCTGCTGCTTTGAGAATAGTTTGAAATGGGGCAGGGGTGAAAGTAAGAAAATGATTGAGGATGCCTTTAAAATAATCTGGGCAGAGATGCTAGCTCAGACCAGAGGGAGAGCAGCTACATCCTGGATAAATCCTGAGAGTACAGTCAATAGGACTGTAGCCATCAGGTGGGTTGGATGTGCCGTGTGAGAGAAACAACGGAGGCAAGGATGGCAGCACAGGTTTTTTTCCTGAGCTATGAGAAGAATGGAGTTGCCACAGACCAACATGGGAACACTGAGAGAGGAGCAGGTTTCCGGGCAGATCTGGAGTTCTGCTTCAGGATGTTAAGTAGATACTTGGTAATGTGTTGATGATAATGAGCTATCTACTTAACAAAGTTTCCTACAGCCAGCCCTGCGGCCCAGCAATGTACATCCGGGAACTCCAAATGCTAATGGACAGAAGCCTCCATTCCCCTCTGCAGAGTTTGGGCCTCGTGGCCTCTACAGATGGGTCAGCTGGAACATTAATTCAGATCACTTCTCTGGCCAAACAGACCCAGAATGATGACAAGGGTCCTTTGTCCAGACGTCATCTGATGAAGGACAGATACTACGAATGAAGACGAGGCTGTCTGCCTATCAAAATGCATATTTATTAAACTCTTTATCAACTGTCAGCCCTGAAGGGAGAGTGACAGATTTTTAACAAGATAATTTGAGGAACATCCCGTAAACATATTGGACTAAATTGTCCCTTATGTATCTGGGCTGGTGCCAGTAGGCACCGTCCACATCTTGAATTCTTCCCCAGGCCACTTCACAGGGTCAACTGAGGCGTCCTCTCACGCTGCTTAAAAAACAGTGCACAGAGCCTCCTTTGAGGGATTCCCTGGTGGCATAGTGGTTAAGAGTCCGCCTGCAAACGCAGTGGACACTGGTTCAATCCCTGGTCCGGGAAGATCCCACATGCTGCGGACTATCTAAGCCCGTGAGCCACAACTACTGAGCCTGCACTCTAGAGCCCGCGAGCCACAACTACTGAGCCCATGTGCCACAACTACTGAAGCCCGCTCGCCTAGAGCCCGTGCTCCACAGCAAGAGAGGCCACCGCAATGAGAAGCTTGCTCACCGCAAGGAAGAGTAGCCCCCACTTGCCACAACTAGAGAAAAGCCTGTGCGCAGCAACGAAGACCCAACACAGCCAAAAATAAAATAAATAAAAATTTTTTAAATGCTAAAAAAAAAAAAAAAAAAGGCCTACTCTGAGGAGAATGCAGAGGTTGCTTGCTCTAAAAGTGAAAAAATCCCAATGCTAGAGTTGCACCCATTTTGCCTCATCTCTCACATCCAGGCCGTATCCCCCAGATGAAAAAAGGGTAGAAGGCAGCTTTGCTTGGCTTATGATTGCTTTTAGACAAGCATTTCTAAGTAAAAGCAAAGCCCCACTTAGTATGTATGAACAAAAGAATTAACACACACCTAATTTCACTTTGGCATTCAATTTTATACATTTTCATGCATCTCTGAAATATTTCTCACAGAGAGGCAGCAGGAATAACTTAGACAAGAATGTTCCTACATGTAGAATCCTGTCCTTTCTCAGGATTCTCCAGTATCAAGGAGGAGGTTAGTCACTAAAGTGAGGCTGAGTTTCAGGCCAAAGATTAGATGCCTCTTTGAAATATTTGAAGAGGGAGGATGTATTCATCCAGATGGAAAACTAAAAGCTCCTTGACTTAGAAAGAAGACACTGGCCAGGGTCTGATAGAAGCATAATGGGGTTCAACCCAGGGGAGAAAGAAGTTGACAGTTTTAGCATCGTAGATGGAAATGGAACAGACAGAAGAGAAAATAAAGTTCAGGAAGTACTGAAGGCACAAAAGTAGACTTGTTTCTCAAGACCAGAAACCATCAGAGCCATGCCACAGATTATGTGCATAGAATGTGGGCAACTGGTCCAGACAGAGAGGCAATATGTATACCTTAGAAATATTAAGATGCAATTCAGGGAAGTTTACTGTACCCATTGGGATATGTTTTGCTGCAAGTAACAATTCCTGATTAAAAGTGACAATATTCAGGATCCATTATCTCAAATAACAAGAAATCCAGGATTGGGGGATTCAAAAGTTGATATAGCAGCTCAACGACGTCAACAAAAACCTTGGTTTAATGCTCTTTTTCTGCACTATAATTGTTCAGGTGTTGGTGGTTTCTCTCATGATCACAAGTTAGCTGCAACAACTCTTCTGTCCTATTGTTCACAAAAGAGTATCTGAAAAATAAGGCAGTGGATGGCAACATAAAGGGTGTGCCTCTGTCTTTAGCGGTAATGGTGAAGGGGCAGGGGGGCTAACACAAATTACCCAGAAGGCCTCTTTTTACCTCCCTTTGATCAAATCTGAGTTATCTGCCAGGGAGAAGGATTGTTCTATTTGGCTTAAATTAATCAAAAACTCATTCCCTGGGGTGAGTACATTGCAACAAGAATAAAATTAAGGTTTTATTTGCAAGGAAGGGAAGATATCTGTTGGGTAGAAAACCAAGAGTGCCATATTTCACTTCTTGCATTTCCCATATTCCGTCTTAAAAAATACTTCTGGAAGGTAAGAACCCTGGCAGGAATAAAGTTTGAGAAACTGAGATTCAGACGTCTAAGAGAGAGGAAGAAAACAGAATGGAATAAAAACTTCTGTTTCTGGTAAGGTGGTTTATATAACAGAGATGGAACATCTCTAGAGAAATGATAATTTAAAAAACTGGATAAAATATTAAGCTCATGTCTTTGAAACTGTCAAGCGCTAACAAAGCAGTGAAAAATTATGTTGCCACAATCTAGAAGCAAATGGAAATCAAGAGAGATAAAGCTGGCACTTAGGGCCATTGTGCCCTAGGAGTGCCTGACAATTTTGAAAGAAGTAGCTGAAAGGCTCAGAAGCTGAACAGGGGCACAGCACCTAGAGTTCAGAAGCTTCCATGAGGAGCCTGATAGAAACATCAGCCCATGGGTTGGTGATATGAAGGGCTAGGCCCTGAGAGTAAGGAATATATCAGAAATAGACCTGCCCTATGGGGTCTTCAGCTTCAAATCACCTTGTTCCTTGAAATTGGTGATAGATCTGGAATAGCTAGAGTCCCTACTGTCTGGCTGAAGCAAACATTAATATTCTTTGGAGAAAAATAACATAACTTGAAGCCACTAATTACTCATATTTTTTTTTCATATTTTCAGTTTTTAAAAACTTAGGCATTGTCATATCGTTTCACCTACTGGCACATAATCAAAACCTCCTGACACATGAGGAGATAAGACAATGTGATTGGAAAGCAAGAAGGACAATGGACAATAAAAACCCACCCACTGGGCTCCAGAGGGTAAAGATATGTAGAATTTAACTACAATTAATGTGTGCAAGGAAAGAAAAAAAAATTTGAAATTTAGAAATTGGAAAATTAGAAAATTAATAGATGGGCTGAATAGCAAATTAGATACAGCTGATTAGAGAATTCATGCACTGAAAGTTAGATCAGAGGAATATATCCTGAATGAAGTAAGAGAGAGAAGAGGAAGGGAAATATAGAAGAGATAAGGCAAGATAGAGGAAATACAGAGAAATTACTAATTAAGTATAATTAAAATCCCAGAAGGAAAGGAGAAAGAGAACAGGAAAAGCAATATTTGAGGTGATAATACCTGAAAATTATCCAAAACGAATGAGGAATATCAAGCCATAGATGTAAGAAGCACTATATACACAGTAAGCAGAACAAATAAAAAGAAAATTACACCTACACACAGCATAGTAAAATTGCTAAAGATGAAGATAAATTCCTAAAAGATGAAGATAAATTTTCTAAGCTAGAAAAACATTTTCAAAGTTAACAATAACATAGTAGTTGACTTCTCAGAAGAAAAAAACAAAAAAGAGAATTTATATCTTCAAATTTCTGAAAAAAATAATTGCCAAGCGAGAATTACATACCAAACAAAATGAAAGAAAACGAAGGTATTTTTAGATAAGTAAAAACAAAGAGTATTTTCAACATTATACTCAAAGTAAAGAAAATACTAAAAGAAAGGAATGAACAAAAAGTGTTAAATATGTGGGCAACTTTGTTTTTTAGCTAAACACATGAATAATGCTTCTAGGCTTTTAAAATTGTAGGGAATCAATACAGCCACTATGGAGAACAGTATGGAGGCTCCTTAAAAAACTAAAAATAGAACTACCATATGACCCAGCAATCCCACTACTGGGCATATACCCAGAGAAAACCATAATTCAAAAAGATGCATGCACCCCAATGTTCATTGGAGCACTATTTACAATAGCCAGGTCATGGAAACAACCTAAATGCCCATTGACAGATGAATGGATAAAGAAGTTGTGGTACATATATACAATGGAATATTACTCAGCCATAAAAAGGAACCGAAATTGGGTCATTTGTAGAGACGTGGATGAATCTAGAGACCATCATACACAGTGAAGTAAGTCAGAAAGAGAAAAACAAATATCGTATATTAATGCATATATGTGGAACCTATTAAAATGGTACAGATGAACCGGTTTGCAGGGCAGAAATTGAGACACAGATGTAGGAACAAATGTATGGACACCAAGGGGGGAAAGCAGCTGCGGGGTGGTGGTGATGGGATGAATTTGGGAGATTGGGATTGACATATATACACTAATATGTATAAAATGGATAACTAATAACCTGCTATATAAAAAATAAATAAAATAAAATTCAAAAAACCCCAAATATACATGTTAATTAGAAGCTCAAAAAAAAAAATTGTAGAGAATCAAAATATATGAAACCATAGCATACAATCTGTGAAGGAGAGCAAAGGTAACAAAAGGTTTTTAGTTCCTTGAATTTTGCAAGAAGAGGTGAAAGTCCTAATTTGCAGTAGACATCGATAAATTGAGAAAACATGTTATAATCTGTAGGATACCACTAAAAAAATTGTTAAAAAGAAAATATGTATAACCTTCTTAACAGATGAAATAAAATGCAATAATAAAAATAATCCAAAACAGGGGGCACTTCTTTGTCACTCACCATATAAACAAAATAGAGAAAGCATATGATCGTTTCAAAAGACGTAGCAAAAAGCATTTGATAGCTTTTAGTATCCATTTATGATGAAAAACTAATCAAACTAGAAATAGAAAAGAACTTTTAGAAACAGCTTTATTGAGGTACAATGGATATACAATAAACTCCACAGACTGAAAGTATTTGATTTGGTAAGTTTTGACAAGTATCTACCCCTGAGAAACTACCACTGCAGTTAGATAGGGACATCCATCACCTCCCCAAGCCTCCTTGTGCCTCTTTGTAATTTCTCCTTCCTGCCCCTTCCCACAGCCACCCTCAGCCCCAGGGAAACACTGCATTGTTTTCAGTTATTACAGTTTTGTTGGTATTTTTCAGAATTTCATGTAAATAGAGTCTCTATGCTCTTTTTTTGTCCGACTTCTTTCACTCTGCCTAATTATTTTGGGATTCATGCATGTGGTTTTATGTATCAACAGTCCATCCCTTTTTACTTCTGAGTAGTATCCTGTTGTATGGGTATACTACAATCCACATTGACATTCACCTGCTGGTGGACATTTAGACTGTTTCCAGTTTGGGGCTATTACAAATAAAGCTTTCATGAACACTCGTGTACAGATCTTTGTATGAATCCACGCTTTCATTTCTCTTGGGTATATATGTGTGTGTGTCTGTGTGTGTGTGTGTGTGTGTGTGTGTATGTAGATGTACAGATTATATATATATATATATATACATACACACACACACACACACACACACACACACACACACATATATATATACCTGTGAATGGAATGGCTAGATTATATGGTAGGTAATACTTAACTTTCTAAGAAATTGCCAAACTGTTTTTCTAAATTAGTTCTACCATTTTTCATTCCCGGCAGTGTGAGAATTCTGTTTCCTCCACATCTTTACCAACACTTTCTTATCTGTATCTTTTTTTTTTAATTTAGGCTTCTACTAGCCTTTTAATTTTCATAATGTCTAAGAATACTGAGAACCTTTTTATTTGCCATTCTTTTATTTAGTGAAATATCTTTCTTTCAGTCTTTGAACATTTTTTAATTTGGTTTTTTACATCTTATTACTGAGCCTTGAGAGTTTTTTAAATACATACATATATATTACATACTTACATACAATGATTATTTTTCATTGATATTTTTGTCTCTCTTGGTGCCAGCACCACACTGTTTTTATTACTGTAGCTTTATAATAAATCTCGAAATCAGGTGGCATTATATTACTTCCCCAAGTTTATATGTATGTGTGTGTGTCTGTATCTCATACATATATGTGAAATACATTTTTTCACTAAATATATGTATATATTTTTTGTGGGTACATTCCTTTGTCAGATGTACAATGCACAAACGTTTTATATCAGTCTGTGTTTGTCTTTTAATTCTTTTAACAGTACATTGTAAAAAGCATGCATTTTAAATTTTCATGAAGTTCAGTTTATATATTTTTTTTCTTTTAGGGATTGTGCATTTGACGGCACATCTAAGAAATCTTTGCGTTATCCAAGATCACAAAGATGCCCCCTATGTTTTCTCCTAGAAGCTTCATGTTTTAGATTTTACAGTTAACCCTGTGATCCATTTCCAATTAACTGTTGAACATATTGCAAAGTATAGAACAAGGTTATATTTTTGCATGTGGATATTCGATTATCCCAGCACCATCAGTTGAAAATACTATTATTTCTCCGATAAACTGCCTTACACAAACCCTTGTCAAAAATCAGTTGTCCACAACTAAAGATCCCGCATGCCACAACTAAAGATCCCACACGCGGCAATGAACATTCCCACGTGCTGCAACTAAGACCCAGCACAGCCAAATAAATAAATATTTTAAAAATGAGTTGTCCGCATATGTGTGGGTCTGTTTCTGGGTTCAGTATTATTTTTCATTGATTTTTTTGTCTCTCTTGATGCCAACAACATACTGTTTGGACTACTGTAGCTTTTTATAATAAACCTTGAAATCAGGTAGCATTAGTCCTACAAGTTTGTTCCTCATTTGCAGAGTTGTGTTGTCCATTCCAAGTCCTTTGCATTTCTATATTAAATTTAGAATCAGCTTGTCAATGTCTGAAAAAATCCAGTCAAGTGCCAAGTAAGTATTTAGTGCCCACTTCAGATGCTCAATGAGTTACTGTGCAATGTGATGGATGAAAAAACTATTATCTCACTGGGGTGAAAATTCTGGGCTTACTTGCTCTGTGTCTTGCATACACCCACCTTATTCAGCACAAAATGCGTGTTTCATCAAGTTTACAAATTACGACAGATTATAATAAGTGAGCAACACTGTGAGCTGGGACCTATGCCAACCCTTACGTGCATTATTCCACTTAATGCTCACAGCAACCAGCAAGGAAGGTACTGTGATTCCTCTCTATTTAACAAATGGAGACATTTAGACTCAGAGAAGGCAAGCAATTTGCCCAAGGATACACACCCTTGATTTGACTCTAAATCCGGCTTATTGACCACTAGGTCACTCTGCCTCTGGGGCCCCAGAGATCCATTTAGATAACAATATGAATGTCTTATCTGCTCTCTACCAGTTTATAAAACCCCACAAGGGCAGAGACACCAGTACCCACACAGCACCTTGAACATAATTATATGGGAAACATCCAATAAAATATTCTGAAAGAGAATGATTGAACAAATGAATGGATGGATGAGAAAAGAGGAAAATAAGAGTTTATATTGGATTGCGGCATATAGAATTTGGGCTTGGTGAATGGTGATGCATTTGTCTGTAAGGCTTTTTGCAAGGTTTTGTAATGATTTACAAAAGGGTAAAATCTGGACTTCCAGCAAGATAGTCAAAGAAGCTGTCCATGTAGAAATTAAATCTGACAGACCAGTTGCAGTGAGAGAAAATTCTGGCAAGCCTTGCAACCCAGTTATGACCACCCAACAAATATTGTAGAATATGCACCAGCACAAGAAAAAACAATGATTTAGGAAACACTTTTTTCAAGTTAAAAATCTGGGTTACATAACTAATCTCACCATTTTAGAATTTTGGATGCTAAAGAAACCTTACAAATCACTGATTCTGCCTCTCAGTTTCATCGCAGAGAAATGGATCCTGAGGGAGACTGATGGTCCCATCTAAGGTCACACAGTTTGCTGTTAACAAAAATCCAAATACATTAATTCCCAGACCAATACTCACTCCTCTACAACGCAGAGTCTCTATGTGTATCCAGCCATAGATAATCTCACACTTTTTATGATCTGTGGACTAAAAAGGGATTTCTGCAGACAAGATTAATGTCTTCAGAGTTTTCTAGAGAGAATGGGGAAGGCCTGATAGAGGAAAGAGGAGCAAATAAGCAGGGATCTGGGAAGCTTCAAGAGCAAGCTGAAAATACGTTTCCCTGTTGTTAGCCTTCCTGACAGTTTCAATGAAAGCAGAATTTCCATGGTATTTACAGGAGAAACTAAGAATCCTCTTCAGCCTGGGTTGACTCAGTTTCTATGTCAACCCATTGCTATTTGGCCATATTACTTTATTTTGTTTTTGTCCAACTCATTTTGCCCACTAGTTCCCTCTACCCTGAGGATATCATGCACTGGGTATATTTACAGCTGGGTACCAGTATTAGGCAGTTACATTTACTATCTTTAATTCTCCCTACTACTTTGCAAATTAGATGTGATCATCATTCTTGTTTAATAGGTGAAGCAACAGAAGCTCAGAATGCATGAGAAATACATCTTAGGTAACACAATTTATAAGATATAGAGCCAGAAATCAGACCAAGTCCTGGTGATGCCCAAGCCTTTGCTGTTCTCACAGTGCAAAAAGACTGCCTGAGTTGAATGCTGCATTCCCAGGCAGCACATGCTATTGACCAGAATGGTGAGTAGGTGTTCTGGTTTGCTGGACAGGAAGAGTGTCCTTCATGGGTATCCAGAATAATCAATGGTTAGAAAATTACTCATTGGTAAAGAGAGGTGGGATATAAAAGCAAGATGAAAGAGAGTCAGAAAAAATAATAATAATTAAAAATAATATGTAACTGGTGCCAGGCACTATTCCACACACTTCACAAAGTATATCCTTATTTAGTTCTTACAACACTAGGAAATGTTTCTATTGCCGAAGAGGAATGGGAAGCTTTTAGACTTAGGTGACCTACTCAAAGTCACACAGCCAGGAAATAGTGCAAGTCTTTTATCAGAGTCTACTTTCTACTTTTTTTTTAAAATATATATATATATTTTAAATTCATTTATTTTATTTATTCTTTTTCGTTTGGCTGTGTTGGGTCTTCGTTGCTGCACATGGGCTTTTTCTAGTTGAGGAAAGAGGGGGCTACCCTTCATTGCGGTGTGCAGGCTTCTCATTGCGATGTTTTCTCTTGCTGCAGTTGCAGAGCACAGGCTATAGGTGCAGGGTCTTTAGTAGTTGTGGTGCGTGGGCTCAGTAGTTGTAGCTCACGGGCTCTAAAGGGCAGGCTCAGTAGTTGTGGCTCATGGGCTTAGTTGCTCCGCGACATGTGGGATCTTCCAGGACCAGGGCTCGAACCTGTGTCCCTTGCATTGGCAGGCGGATTCTTAACCACTGTGCCACCAGGGAAGCCCCAGAGCCTACTTTCTTAACCTGGAGGGTTGAAAGTCCTCCAGGTGGACTAGAGAAAGAGTGGAAATAGAGAAAGAAAAGAAACCACCAGGTAACCGGAAATGTAATAGGACAAAGTGAACACAACATTAAAATTTGCAGCTTTTACTTAAAGAGAAATAATTGTTGTTAAAGACCAGCCTCAAAGATTTCTAAAGTACCTTCTGAAGTTCTATAAAGCTGAAGTTGGATTTTTTTTCCTATGTGAGACTTAATATAAGTCTCCAGATATAAATTAGAAATTATATAGTTTCTCTCCATGCAATACAGTTTCTTTAGCATGAAATTGAGCAGTGCAATTGTGTTTACTATTAATGATTAGAAAACAAATTGTTGTGTGATTCACCATAAATGATAATGGAACATGAAAAATGTATGACCACTATTCGGTCTTCAGAGCCAAATCAGATTAAGAACAAGAGTAAGATACAAGTCATGATGACTCTCATTTCTGACCTGCGTAAGAACACTGAGAGCTTTCCACTCTCGCCTTCAGTTCCTGGGTAACCTAAAGCCTTTGATCAAAAAAAAAAAAAGCAGCCTCATGGGCTACTAAGAACATTTAGCTGAGACCATGAGTACCCTACCCTTCATCTTGTCCTCTCTTCCCAAATTAAATGTCTTATCATGGAGAATCTAGGTGCTTAAGAGGTACCTTCAGACACATTGACGCTAAGAAGATAGATCAGATTTGACTGTAGCCCAATCATTTACTAGCTGTTTGTGACCTAGGATGATACAATAAGAATGTCTGGTCATGCCCCAGTAACTATTCTCACTTTTTTGTACAATAGAATTTTTAGTTGGGCACACTGTCACCCAGAACACAGACCTCGTTCCCTAGGCTGCCTTGCAGCTAATTCCTTTACATGTGCTATATGACTAATTCTATTAACTGTAATTAATTTTTTTTCCTTTTTTTAAGTGTAGTTTTTAGTGCTTGTTGTCTTTCGTGGATTTGATTTTTGGTTTGGTTGCTATCTTCTTTCTTTCCCTCTTTTTTTGATTACTTTCTAATTTTTTAATTTTTAATAATTTTTTTCTATTTTAATAACTTTATTATATTTTATTTATTTATTTTTTCTTTCTTTCTTTCTATTTTTTTCTCCCTTTTCTTCTGAGCTGTGTGGCTAACAGGGTCTTGGTGCTCTGGCCAGGTGTCAGGCCTAAGCCTCTGAGGTGGGAGAGCCGAGTTCAAGACATTGGTCCACCAGAGACCTCCCGGCCCCACGTAATATCAAATGGTGAAAGCTCTCCCAGAGGTCTCCATGTGAACTCTAAGACCCAGCTCCACTCAACGACCAGCAAGCTATAGTGCTGAACACCCTATGCCAAACAACAAGCAAGACAGGAACACAACCCCACCCATTAGCAGAGAGGCTGTCTAAAATTATAATAAGGTCACAGACAAGCCAAAACACACCACTGGACATGGTCCTGCCCATGAGAAAGACAAGATCCAGCCTCATCCACCAGAACACAGGCACCAGTCTCCTCCACCAGGAAGACTACACAACCCACTGAACCAACCTTACCCACTGGGAGCAGACACCTAAAAGAACGGGAAGTACAAAACTGCAGCCTGCAAAAAGGAGACGTCAGACACAGTAAGTTAAGCAAAATGAGAAGACATAGAAATACACAGCACATGAAGGAGCAAGGTAAAAACCCACCAGCCAAAACAAATGAAGAGAAAATGGGCAGTCTACATGAAAAAGAATTCAGAGTAATGATAGTAAAGATGATCCAAAATATTGTAAATAGAATGGAGAAAATACAAGAAACGTTTAACAAGGGCCTAAAAGAAATAAAGAGCAAAGAAACAATGATGAACAACACAATAAATGAAATCAAAAATTCTCTAGATGGAATCAATAACAGAATAACTGAGGCAGAAAAACAGATAAGTGACCTGGAAGATAAACTAGTAGAAATAACTACTGCAGAGGAGAATAAAGAAAAAAGAAGGAAAAGAATTGAGGAAAATCTCAGAGTCCTCTGGGACAACATTAAATGCACCAACATTCAAATTATAGGATTCCCAGAAGAAGAAGAGAAAAATAGGGACTGAGAAAATATTTGAGGAGATTACAGTTTAAAACTTCCGTAAAATGGGAAAGGAAATAGTCAATCAAGTCCAGAAAGTGCAGAGAGTCCCATACAAGATGAATCCAAGGAGAAACATGCCAAGACACATATTAATCAAACTATGAAAAAATAAATACAAAGAAAAAAAATTAAAAGCAGCAAGGGAAAAGCAACAATTAACATACAAGGGAATCCCCATAAGGTTAACAACTGATCTTTCAGCAGAAACTACACAAGCCAGGAGGGAGTGGCAGGACATATTAAAGTGATGAAAGGGAAAAACCTACAACCAAGATTACTCTACCCAGCAAGGATCTCATTCAGATTGGACAGGTAAATTAAAACCTTTACAGACAAGCAAAAGCTAAGAGAATTCAGCACCACCAAACCAGCTCTACAACAAATGCTAAAGGAACTTCTCTAGGCAGGAAACACAAGAGAAGGAAAAGACCTACAATAACAACCCTCCAAAAATTAAGAAAATGGTAATAGGAACATACATATCGATAACTACCTTAAATGTAAATGGATTAAATGCTCCAACCAAAAGCCATAGACTGGCTGAATGTATTCAAAAACAAGACCTGTATATATGCTGTCTACGAGAGACCCACTTCTGACCTAGGGACACATACAGACTGAAAGTGAGGGGATGGAAACAGATATTCCATACAAATGAAAACAAAAGAAAGCTGGAGTAGCAATTCTCATATCAGACAAAATAGATTTTAACATAAATACTATTACAAGAGACAAAGAGGACACCACATAATGATCAAGAGATGAATCCAAGAAGAAGACAGTACAATTGTAAATATTTATGCACCCAACACAGGCACACCTCAATATATAAAGCAAATGTTAACAGCCATAAAAGGGGAAATCAATAGTAACACAGTCATAGTAGGAGACTTTAACACCACACTTTCACCAATGGAAAGATCATCCAAAATGAAAATAAATAAGGAAACACAAGCTTTAAATGACACATTAAAGAAGATGGACTTAATTGATATTTATAGGACATTACAAAAACAGCAGATTACACTTTCTTTTCAAGTGCTCATGGAACATTCTCCAGGATAGATTATATCTTGGGTCACAAATCAAGCCTTGGTAAATTTAAGAAAATTGAAATTGTATCAAGCATCTTTTCTGACCACAATGCTATGAGATTAGAAATGAATTACAGGGAAAAAAATGTAAAAAACACAAATACTTGGAGGCTAAACAATACGTTACTAAATAACCAAGAGATCACTGAAGAAATCAAAGAGGAAATCAAAAAATGCCTAGAGACAAATGACAATGAAAACACGATGATCCAAAACCTATGGGATGCAGCAAAAGCAGTTCTAACAGGGAAGTTTATAGCAATTCAATCCTACCTCAAGAAACAAGAAACATCTCAAATAAACAACCTAACCTTACATCTAAAGCAATTAGAGAAAGAAGAACAAAAAACCCCCGAAGTTAGCAGAAGGAAAGAAATCATAAAGATCAGATCAGAAATAAATGAAGAAGAAATGAAGGAAATGATAGCAAAGATCAATAAAAGTAAAAGCTGGTTCTTTGAGAAGATAAACAAAATTGATAAACCATTAGCCAGACTCATCAAGAAAAAAAGGGAGAAGACTCAAATCAATAGAATTAGAAATGAAGAAAGAGAAGTAACAACTGACACTGCAGACATACAAGGGATCTTGAGAGATTACTACAAGCAACTACATGCCAATAATATGGACATCCTGGAAGAAATGGACAAATGCTTAGAAAAGCACAACCTTCAGAAACTGAACCAGGAAGAAATAGAAAATATAAACAGACAAATCACAAGCACTGAAATTGAGACTGTGATTAAAAATCTTCCAAGAAACAAAAGCCCAGGACCAGATGTCTTCACAGGCGAATTCTATCAAACATTTAGAGAAGAGCTAACACCTATCCTTCTCAAACTCTTCCAAAATATAGCAGAGGGAGGAACACTTCCAAAGTCATTCTATGAGGCCACCATCAGTCTGATACCAAAACCAGAAAAAGATGTCAAAAAATGAGAGAACTACAGGCCAATATCACCAACGAACATAGATGCAAAAATCCTCAACAGAATCCAAAGCACATTAAATCAATCCAAAGCACATTAAAAGGATAATACACCATGACCAAGTGGGGTTTATCCCAGGAATGCAAGGATTCTTCAATATATGAAAATCAATCAATGTGATATACCACATTCACAAACTGAAGGAGAAAAACCATTTGATCATCTCAATAGAAACAGAAAAAGCTTTCGACAAAATTCAACACCCATTTATGATAAAAACCCTCCAGAAAGTAGGCATAGAGGGAATTTTCCTCAACATAATAAAGGCCATATATGACAGAACCACAGGCAACATTGTTCTCAATGGTGATAAACTTGAAACCATTTACACTAAGATCAGGAACAAGACAAAGTTGTCCACTCTCACCACTATTATTCGACATAGTTTTGGAAGTTTTAGCCACAGTAAGCGGAGAAGAAAAAAAAAATAAAAGGAATCCAAATCGGAAAAGAAGTAAAGCTGTCACTGTTTGCAGATGACATGATACTATACATAGAGAATCCTAAGGATGCTACCAGAAAACTACTAGAGCTAATCAATGAATTTTGTAAAGTAGCAGGATACAAAATTAATGCACAGAAATCTCTTGCATTCCTATACACTAATGATGAAAAATCTGAAAGAGAAATTAAGAATACACTCCCATTTACCATTGCAACAAAAAGAATAAAATACCTAGGAATAAACCTACCTAAGGAGACAAAAGACCTGTATGTAGAAAACAATAAGAAACTGATGAAAGAAATTAAAGTGATACCAACAGATGGAGAGATATACCATGTTCTTGGATTGGAAGAAACAAAATTGTGAAAATGACTATACTACCCAGAGTAATCTACAGATTCAGTGCAATCCCTATCAAACTACCAGTGGCATTTTCGCAGGACTAGAACAAAAAATTTCACAATTTGTGTGGAAACACAAAAGACTCCGAATAGCCAAAGCAATCTTGAGAAAGAAAAACGGAGCTGGAGGAATCAGGCTCCCTGACTTCACACTCTACTACAAAGCTACAGTAATCAAGAAAGTATGGTACTGGCACAAAAACAGAAATACACATCAATGGAACAGGATAGAAAGCCCAGAGATAAACCCACACACATATGGTCACCTTATCTTTGATAAAGGAGGCAAGAATATACAATGGTGAAAAGACAGCCTCTTCAATAAGTGATGCTGGGAAAACTGGACAGCTACATGTAAAAGAATGACATTAGAACACTCCCTAACACCATACACAAAAATGAACTCAGAATGGTTTAAAGACCTAAATGTCAGGTCAGATAGGATAAAACTCTTAGAGGAAAACATAGGCAGAACACTCCATGACATAAATCACAAGAATCATTTTGACCCACCTCCTAGAGAAATGGAAATAAAAATAAACAAATGGAACCTAATGAAATTTAAAAGCTCTTTCACACCAAAGGAAACCATAAACAAGACGAAAAGACAACCTGCAGAATGGGAGAAAATATTTGCAAATGAAGCAACTGACAAAGGATTAATCTCCAAAATATACAAGCAGCTCATGCAGCTCAATATCAAAAAAACAAACAACCCATCCAAAAATGGGCAGAAGACCTCAACAGACATTTCTCCAAAGAAGATACAGTTTGTCAACAAACACATGAAAGGATGCTCAACATCACTAATCATTAGAGAAATGCAGGTCAAAACTACAATAAGGGGGACTTCCCTGGTGGCAGAGTGGTTAAGAATCTGCCTGCCAATGCAGGGGACATGGGTTCAAGCCCTTGTCCAGGAAGATCCCACATGCTGCAGAGCAACTAAGCCTGTGCGCCACAACTACTGAGCCTGCACTCTAGAGCCCACGAGCCACAACTACTGAAGCCCGTGTGCCTAGAGCCCGTGCTCCACAACAAGAGAAGCCACTGCAGTGAGAAACCTGCACACCACAGCAAAGAGTGGCCCCCCCTCAGCACAAGTGGAGAAAGCCCGCACATGGCAACAAAGACCCAATGCAGCCATAAATAAATAAAAATTAAAAAATTAAAATTAAAAAAATATTTTACAAAATTTAAAAAAAAAAGAA
The DNA here is from genome assembly GCF_028021215.1 of Eschrichtius robustus. Lineage (NCBI taxonomy): Eukaryota > Metazoa > Chordata > Mammalia > Artiodactyla > Eschrichtiidae > Eschrichtius > Eschrichtius robustus. Next base: position 82,027,109 of record NC_090829.1, on the reverse strand, counting down.
TGGAAAAAAAAAACTACAATGAGGTATTACTTCACACCAGTTAAAATGGCCATCATCAAAAAATCTAGAAACAATAAATGCTGGAGAGTGTGTGGAGAAAAGGGAACCCTCTTGCACTGTTGGTGGGAATGTAAATTGATACAGCCACTATGGAGAATAGTATGGAGGTTCCTTAAAACACTAAAAATAGAACTACCATATGACCCAGCAATCCCACTACTGGGCACATACCCTGAGAAAACCATCATTCAAAATGAGTCATGTACCACAATGTTCATTGCAGCTCTATTTACAATAGCCAGGACATGGAAGCAACCTAAGTGTCCATCGACAGATGAATGGATAAAGAAGATGTGGCACATATATACAATGGAATATTACTCAGCCATAAAAAGAAACGAAATTGAGTTATTTGTACTGAGGTGGATGGACCTGTCATACAGAGTGAAGTAAGTCAGAAAGAGAAAAACAAATACTGTATGCTAACACATATATATGGAATCTAAAAAATTTTAAAAAAAAGAATGGTTCTGAAGAACCTAGGGGCAGGACAGGAATAAAGACGCAGACATAGAGAATGGACTTGAGGACATGGGGAGCGGGAAGGGTAAGCTGGGGCAAAGTGAGAGAGTGGCATGGACATATATACACTACCAAATGTAAAATAGCTAGCGGGAAGCAGTCACATAGCACAGGGAGATCAGCTCAGTGCTTTGTGACCACCTAGAGGGGTGGGATAGGGAGGGTGGGAGGGAGACACAAGAAGGAGGAGATATGGAGATATATGTGTATGTATAGCTGATTCACTTTTTTATACAGCAGAAACTAACTCACCATTGTAAACCAGTTATACACCAATAAAGATGTTAAAAAAAAAATCAGGAATAAGACATTGATGCCCACTCTCACAACTTCTATTTAATACAGTATTGGAAGTCCTAACCACAGCAATCAGACAAGAAATATAAATAAAAGGCACCCAAATTGGAAGGGAAGAAGTAAACCTGTCACTGTTTGAAGATGACATGATACGCTATATAGGATGCCCTAAAATCTCTAACTAAAAAGTATTAAAACTAATACATGAATTCAGTAAAGTTGCAGGATACAAGATTAACATGCAGAAATCTGTTGCTTTTCAATACACTAATAATGAACTATCAAAAAAAGTAAGAAAATAATCCTTTTTCAAATCGTATCAAAAACAATAAAATACCTAGGAATAAGTTAACCAAGGAGGTGAAAGACCTGTGCTCTGACAACTATAAAACACTGATGAAGGAATTTGAAAATGATACAAAGAAATGGAAAGATATCAAATGTTCTTGGATTGGAAGAATTATTGTTGTTAAAATGGGCACACTACCCAAAGCAATCTACAGATTTAAAGCAATCTCTATCAAAACACCCATGACATTTTTCCAGAACTACAAGAAATACTCCTAAGATTTATATGGAACCACAAAAGACCCTCAATTGTGAAAGCAATCTTGAGGAAAAAAGAACAAAGCTGGAGGTATTACACTCCCTGACTTAAGACTATAGTATAAAGCTACAGTAATCAAAATGGCATTGTACTGGCACAAAAGCAAACACATAGATCAATGGAACAGAATAGAGAACTCAGAAATAAATCCACGGGCCTACAGTCAAATTATCTACAATACAACAAAGGAGGCAAGAAGTCAAAATGGAGAAAAAAAGAGTCTCTTCAATAAATGGTATTGGGAAAACTGGACAGTTACATGTAAAAGAATTAAACTAGAACATTTTCTCACACCATATGCAAAAATAAACTCAAAATGGATTAAAGACCTAAATGCAAGACCTGAAACCACTCAACTCCTAGAAGAGAACATAGGCAGAACACTCTTTGACATAAATTGTAGGAATATATTTTTGGATCTGTCCCCTAAGACAAAAGAAATACAAGCAAAAATAAACAAAGGGCAACTAATTAAACTTCAAAGCTTTTGCACTGGAAAGGAAACCACTGACAAAACAAAAAGACAACCTACTGAATGGGAGAAAATAGTTGCAAATGATATGACCAATAAGAGGTTAATATCCAAAATATATAAACAGCTCATTCAATTCATATCAAAAAAACAAAGAACAAGATTAAAAAATGGGCAGAAGACCTGAATAGACATTTTTCCAAAGAAGATATACAAATGGTTAACAGGAACATGAAAAGATGCTCAACATCACTAATCATTAGAGAAATGCTAATCAAACCCACAATGAGATATCACCTCAACCTGTCAGAATGGCTATCATCCTGAAATCTACAAATATCAAATATTGGCAAGGATGTAGAGAAAAGGAAACCCTTGTACACTGTTGGTGAGAATGTAAATTGGTGCAGTCATGATGGAAAACAGTATGGAGGTTCCCCAAAAAGCTAAAAATAGAACTACCATATGATGGAGCAATTCTACTCCTGGGTATTCAACTGAAGAAAATCAAAACACTAATTTGAAAAGATACATGCACCCCAAAGTTCACCAGCAGCATTATTTACAGTACCCAAGATATGGAAGCAATCTAAGTGTCCATCAACAGATGAATGGATAAAGATGTGGTATACACACACACATTTGGTCTTTACCATTTGTCACTCACCTGTACCAATGTCTAGCTTCAACTTCAGGCTCTGCCTCTTTCAACATCCCAGATGCCTACCCTTGACTAGTCCCTCTGCTTGGGTCACTGTCCTCACCTATTCCATTTGTTCCCTTGTTAATGCAGAGGAATAGTGCAGGAGCCACTGTTAGAGATTTATTAACTTCGCCCACAGCATGGGCTGGCCCACTCCCCAGGGTAGCTTACCTCCCGCAGTGCTATATTTATAATCACACCCTGGGGCTTCCTCAGCTGCTCCTGAACAGCTGGTCCCACTGCACCACTAATCTTCTCTGTGTCCTAGAAGAGATATTGTACTTTCCTCCCCTTGTCCTCCACTGGACATAGTTTTAAAGGGTAGAGAGGTATAGGGCAAAGAAATTGGGTTTTGAAACAGACAAGGCTGAATCCTAGTACCAGCTCTGCCACCCACTGGCTACATGGTGGGTGACTAATTTAAACTCTTTCAGTCTCAGTTTCCTCACTTTTAAGTCGGGGTAATGCTGACCCAAGGAGTGAGCTTATCAAATGAGAGAAATATACAAAGCACCTGGCATGTGGTAGGTATTCAATTAATGCTGGTTTGCTTTCATTCTCATTCTCTACTGAGGGTACAGTGAAGAGTTTCCCTTCTATGCCTCATACCCTGCCTGGGCTCTCCATGAAGGTACCCCCTCGTGTACAATTGGATTTCTAAATTGCATGTCCTTTATCTTTCATTACTCATCGTGTCTCACCCTTGAAGCACAAACACACAAGACTCTCCCATCTTGAAAATGTGTCTACCTGTTGCTTTCCTCCTCTCTCTCCCTCTTCTGTTCTCTGTCTTCTCCTTTCTGTCCTCTGTCTCTCTCTGCCTCCCCCCTCCTCACATTGCTCAGCTTCTCAAATGAATTTTCCATGCTCACTTTCTGCTTCCTGACCACCCTCTCACCTGATTCCCTACCATCAGGTGTTTGCCCCCAGCCCTGTTCTGAAACCTCTCTGTTTTCTCATTGCTAAAATAAATGGCTTTAACTCTGGGCATTTTATGTATATGTACATAGTTATACATATCACATATAGTTTTATAGATGTTATGTGTAGTTATACATAATTCTATATGTACATTATGTACAATAGATATTATAGATATATTACATATATTAAATACTGTATATATGTGTATATGTATATATATACACACAAACACATATACAGATATATATATACATATAAAGAAATAAAATAAGATGTGCTGTGATGTGAAGACAAATCATCGGGAACAAAATCCCCTATTTGGTTTGATTCCTTGCTAAGTGGTTGTTGCCTACTCTGAGGATATACACATGCTTCGTGTCCACTTTAATGAACTAATTCAGATTCCTGGTCCACCAATAAAAAAAGATTCCAACCTTTGATCCAAGGATTAATAGAAAACTCTATAAATGGGGACTCATTAGAGGATGTGAACCAAAAACAAACAAACAAAGCAAAACAAAAATTACAAAGAAAAAATAAAATTTGCCTTGGATGCATGATTTAGGAAAGAACATGAAATATATGGCAGATTTAAAAGTTGAAGCTGAAAAATAGAGGTTCCTGGTAATGAGAGCTCAAGCCAGAAATGTCAGATTTGGGGGACCTTCAAGATGGCGGAGGAGTAAGACGTGGAGATCACCTTCCTCCCCACAAATACATCAGAAATACATCTACATGTGGAACAGCTCTGACAGAACACCTACTGAATGCTAGCAGAAGACCTCAGACTTCCCAAAAGGCAAGAAAATCCCCACGTACCTGTGTAGGGTAAAAGAAAAAAGAAAACACTGACAAAAGAATAGGGACAGGACCTGCACCTCTGGGAGGCAGCTGTGAAGGAGGAAAAGCTTCCACACACTAGGAAGCCCCTTCACTGGTGCAGACGGGGTTTGGGCAGGGGGAAGCTTCAGAGCCACAGAGGACAGCGTAGCAACAGGGGTGCGGAGGGCAAAGCGGAGAGATTCCTGCACACAGGATTGGTGCCGACCATCACTTACGAGCCTGAGAGGCTTGTCTGCTCACCCACCAGGGTGTGTTCAGGCTGGGAGCTGAGGCTTGGGCTTCGGAGGTCAGATCCCAGGGAGAGGACTGGGGTTGGCTGCGTGAACACAGCCTGAAGGGGGCTAGTGCGACACAGCTAGCTGGGAGGGAGTCCAGGAAAAAGTCTGGAACTGCCTAAGAGGCAAGAGACCATTGTTTCGGGGTGCGCGAGGAGAGGGGATTCCTTCCCTGTCTACCCACAGAAGGCAGAGCACCGCCTAAACGAGTTCCAGAGATGGGCGTGGCCCTGACTATCTGCTCGGACCGCAGAGATGGGCATGAAATGCTAACGCTGCTGCTGCAGCCATCAAGAATCCTGTGTGCAAGCACAGGTCACTATCCACAACCTCCCAGGAGCCTGTGTAGCCCGCCACTGCCAGGGTCCCATGATCCAGGGACAACTTCCCCAGGAAAGCACATGCTGCGCCTCAGGCTATTGCAACGTCATGCCGCCCTCTGCCGCTGCAGGCTCACCCCGCATTACAATTATAACTACCGTACTCCTTCTTACCCACAGCCTGAATGAGCCAGAGCCCCCTAATTAGCTGCTGCTTTAACCCCATCCTGTCTGAATGCGAAAAGATGCCTAAGGGTGACCTACATGCAGAAGTGGGGCAAAAACCAAAGCTGAACCCCAGGAGCTATGCGAACAAAGAAGAGAAAGGGAAATTTCTCCATGCAGCCTCAGGAGCAGCAGATTAAACCTCCACAATTAACCTGATGCACCCGGCATCTGTGGAATGCCTGAGTAGACAACGAATCATCCCAGAATTCAGGCGGTGGACTTTGGGAGCAACTGTAGACTTGGGGTTTGCTGTCTGCAACTTATTTGTGTCTGATTTTTATGTTTATCTTAGTATAGTTTTTAGCGCTTGTGTTTTTTTTTAATTTTTGATTTGATTTTTTTTTATACAGCTGGTTCTTATTAGTCATCAATTTTATACACATCAGTGTATACATGTCAATCCCAATCGCCTAATTCATCACACCAACATCCCCACCCCCACACGGCTTTCCCCCCTTGGTGTCCATACGTTGGTTCTCTACATCTGTGTCTCAACGTCTGCACTGCAAACCTGTTCATCTGTACCATTTTTCTAGATTCCACATACATGTGTTAATATATGATATTTGTTTTTCTCTTTCTGACTTACTTCACTCTGTATGACAGTCTCTAGATCATCCACGTCTCAACAAATTACACAATTTTGTTCATTTTTATGGCTGAGCAATATTCCATTGTATATATGTACCACACATTCTTTATCCATTTGTCTGTCGATAGGCATTTAGGTTGCTTCCATGACCTGGCTATTGTAAATAGTGCTGCAATGAACATTGGGGTGCATGTGTCTTTTTGAATTATGGTTTTCTCTGGGTATATGCCCAGTAGTGGGATTGCTGGATCATACAGTAATTCTATTTTTAGTTTTTTAAGGAGCCTCCATACTGTTCTCCATAGTGGCTGTATCAATTTATATTCCCACCAACAGTGCAAGAGGGTTCCCTTTTCTCCACACCCTCTCCAGAATTTGTTGTTTGTAGATTTTCTGATGATGCCCATTCTAACTGGTGTGAGGTGATACTTCAGTGTAGTTCTGATTTGCATTTCTCTAATAATTAGTGATGTTGAGCAGCTTTTCATGTGCTTCTTGGCCATCTGTATGTCTTCTTTGGAGAAATGTCTATTTAGGTCTTCTGCCCATTTTTGGATTGGGTTGTTTGTTTTGCTAATATTGAGCTGCATGAGCTATTTATATATTTTGGAGATTAATCCTTTGTCCATTGATTTGTTTGCGAATATTTTCTCCCATTCTGAGGGTTGTCTTTTCGTCTTATTTATGGTTTCCTTTGCTGTGCAAAAGCTTTTAAGTTTCATTAGGTTCCATTTGTTTATTTTTGTTTTTATTTCCATTACTCTAGGAGGTGGATCAAAAAAGATCTTGCTGTGATTTATGTCAAAGAGTGTTCTTCCTATGTTTTCCTCTAAGAGTTTTATAGTGTCCAGTCTTACATTTAGATCTCTAATCCATTTTGAGTATATTTTTGTGTATGGTGTTAGGGAGTGTTCTAATTTCATTCTTTTACATGTAGCTGTCCAGTTTTCCCAACACCAATTATTGAAGAGACCTTCTTTTCTCCATTGCATATCCTTGCCTCCTTTGTCATAGATTACTTGACCACAGGTGCCTGGGTTTATCTCTGGGCATTCTATCCTGTTCCATTGATCTATGTTTCTGTTTTTGTGCCAATGCCATATTGTGTTGATTACTGTAGCTTTGTAGTATAGTCTGAAGTCAGGGAATCCGATTCCTCCAGCTCCATTTTTTTCCCTCAAGACTGCTTTGGCTATTGGGGGTCTTTTGTGTCTAGATACAAATTTTAAGATTTTTTGTTCTAATTCCGTAAAAAATGCCATTGGTAATTTCATAGGGATTGCATTGAATCTGTAGATTGCCTTGGGTAGTATAGTCATTTTCACAATATTGGTTCTTCCAATTCAAGAATGTGGTATATCTCTCCATCTGTTCAGTATATTTTTGTGTATGGTGTTAGGGAGTGTTCTAATTTCATTCTTTTACATGTAGCTGTCCAGTTTTCCCAGCACCAATTATTGAAGAGGCTGTCTTTTCTCCATTGTATATTCTTGCCTCCTTTATCAAAGATAAGGTGACCATATGTGCGTGGGTTTATCTCTGGCTTTCTATCCTGTTGCATTGATCTGTATTTCTATTTTTGTGCCAGTACCATACTTTCTTGATTACTGTCGCTTTGTAGTAGAGTGCCACTGGTAGTTTGATAGGGATTGCACTGAATCTGTAGATTGCTCTGGGTAGTATAGTCATTTTCACAATTTTGATTCTTCCAATCCAAGAACATGGTATATCTCTCCATCTGTTTGTATCATCTTTAATTTCTTTCATCAGTGTCTTATTGTTTTCTGCATACAGGTCTTCTGTCTCCTTAGGTAGGTTTATTCCTAGGTACTTTATTCTTTTTGTTGCAGTGGTAAATGGGAGTGTTTTCTTAATTTCTCTTTCAGATTTTTCATCATTAGTGTATAGGAATGCAAGAGATTTCTGTGCATTAATTTTGTATCCTGCTACTTTACAAAATTCATTGATTAGCTCTAGTATTTTTCTGGTGGCATCTGTAGGATTTTCTATGGATAGTATCATGTCATCTGCAAACAATGACAGCTTTACTTCTTCTTTTCCGATTTGGATTCCTTTTATTTCTTTTTCTTCTCTGATTGCTGTGGCTGAAACTTCCAAAACTATGTTGAATAACAGTGGTGAGACTGGGCAACCTTGTCTTGTTCCTGATCTTAGAGGAAATGGTTTCAGTTTTTCACCATTGAGGACGATGTTGGCTGTGGGTTTGTCATATATGGCCTTTATTATGTTGAGGAAAGTTCCCTCTATGGCTACTTTCTGGAGGGTTTTTATCATAAATGGGTGTTGAATTTTGTCGAAAGCTTTCTCTGCATCTCTTGAGATGATCATATGGTTTTTCTCCTTCAATTTGTTAATATGGTGTCTAACATTCATTGATTTGCATATATTGGAGAATCCTTGCATCCCTGGGATAAATCCCACTTGATCATGGTGTATGATGCTTTTAACGTGTTGTTGGTTTCTGTTTGCTAGTATTTTATTGAGAATTTTTGTATCTATATTCATCAGTGATATTGGTCTGTAATTTTCTTTTTTTGTAGTATCTTTGTCTGGTTTTGGTATCAGGGTGATGGTGGCCTCATAGAAGGAGTTTGGTAGTGTTCCTTCCTCTGCAATTTTTTGGAAGAATTTGAGAAGAACGGGTGTTAGCTCTTCTCTAAATGTTTGATAGAATTCACCTGTGAAGCCATCTGGTCCGGGAGTTTTGTTTGTTGGAAGATTTTTAATCACAGTTTCAATTTCATTACTTGTGATTGGTCTGTTCATATTTTCTCTTTCTTCCTGGTTCAGTGTTAGAAGGTTATACCTTTCTAAGAATTTGTCCATTTATTCCAGGTTGTCCATTTTATTGGCATAGAGTTGTTTGTAGTAGTCCCTCAGGATGCTTTGTACTTCTGCGGTGTCTGTTGTAACTTCTCCTTTTTCATTTCTAATTTTAATGATATGAGTCCTCTCCCTTTTCTTCTTGATGAGTCTGGCTAATGTTTTATCAATTTTGTTTATCTTCTCAAAGAACCACCTTTTAGTTTTATTGATCTTTGCTACTGTTTTCTTTGTTTCTATTTCATTTATTTCTGGTCTGATCCTTATGATTTCTTTCCTTCTGCTAACTTTGGGTTTTGTTTGTTCTTCTTTCTCTAGTTCCTTTAGGTGTACGGTTAGATTGTTTATTTGAGATTTTTCTTGTTTCTTGAAGTAGGCTTGTATAGCTAGAAAATTCCCTGTTAGAACTGCTTTTGCTGCATCCCATAGGTTTTGGGTCGTCGTGTTTTCATTGTCATTTGTCTCTAGGTATTTTTTCATTTCCTCTTTGTTTTCTTCAGTGATCTCTTGGTTATTTAGTAGTGGATGGTTTAGCCTCCATGTGTTTGTTTTTTTTACATTTTTTCCCCTGTAATTCATTTCTAATCTCATAGCATTGTGATCAGAAAAGATGCTTGATATGGTTTCAATTTTCTTAAGTTTACTGAGGCTTGATTTGTGACCCAAGATGTGATCTATCGTGGAGAATGTTCCGTGCACACTTGAGAAGTGTAATCTGCTGTTTGGGGATGTAATGTCCTATAAATATCAATTAAATCTATCTGATCTATAATGTCATTTAAAGCTTCTGTTTCCTTATTTATTTTCATTTTGGATGATCTGTCCATTGGTGTAAGTGAGGTGTTAAAGTCCCCCACTATTATTCTGTTACTGTCGATTTCCTCTTTCATAGCTGTTAGCAGTTGCCTTATGTATTGAGGTGCTCTTATGTTGGGTGCATATATATTTATAATTGTTATATCTTCTTCTTGGATTGATCCCATGATCATTATGTAGTGTCCTTCCTTGTCTCTTGTAACATTCTTTATTTTAAAGTCTATTTTATCTGATATGAGTATTGCTACTCAAGCTTTCTTTTGATTTCCATTTGCATGGAATATCTTTTTCCATCCCCTCACTTTCAGTCTGTGTGTGTCCCTAGGTCTGAAGTGGGTCTCTTGTAGACAGCATATATATGGGTCTTGTTTTTGTATCCATTCAGCAAGCCTGTGTCTTTTGGTTGGAGCATTTAATCCATTCACGTTTAAGGTAATTATTGATATGTATGTTCCTATTACCATTTTCTTAATTCTTTTGGGTTTGTTTTTGTAGGTCCTTTTCTTCTCCTGTGTTTCCCACGTAGAGACGTTCCTTTAGCATTTGTTGTAGAGCTGGTTTGGTGGTGCTGAATTCTCTTACCTTTCGCTTGTCTGTAAAGCTTTTGATTTATCCAGCGAATCTGAATGAGATCCTTGCTAGGTAGAGTAATCTTGGTTGTAGGTTCTTCCCTTTCATCACTTTAAGTATATCATGCCACTCCCTTCTGGCTTGTAGAGTTTCTGCTGAGAAATCAGCTGTTAACCTTATGAGAGTTCCCTTCTATGTTATTTGTCATTTTTCCCTTGCTGCTTTCAATAATTTTTCTTCGTCTTTAATTTTTGCCAATTTGATTACTATGTGTCTCAGCGTGTTTCTCCTTGGGTTTATCCTGTATGGGACTCTCTGCGCTTCCTGGACTTGGGTGGCTATTTCCTTTCCCATGTTAGGCAAGTTTTCAACTATAATCTCTTCAAATATTTTCTCTGGTCCTTTCTCTCTCTCTTCTCCTTCTGGGACCCCTATAATGGGAATGTTGTTGTGTTTAATGTTGTCCCAGAGGTCTCTTAGGCTGTCTTCATTTCTTTTCATTCTTTTTTTTTTATTCTGTTCCGCAGCAGTGAATTCCACCATTCTGTCTTCCAGGTCACTTATCCGTTCTTCTGCCTCCGTTATTCTGCTATTGATTCCTTCTAGTGTAGTTTTCATTTCAGTTACTGTATTGTTCATCTCTATTTGTTTGTTCTTTAATTCTTCTAGATCTTCTTTAAACATTTCTTGCATCTTCTCTATCTTTGCCTCCATTCTTTTTCCGAGGTCCTGGATCATCTTCACTATCATTATTCTCAATTCTTTTTCTGGAAAGTTGCCTATCTCCACTTCATTTAGTTGTTTTTCTGGGGTTTTATCTTGTTCCTGCATCTGGTACATAGCTCTCTGCCTTTTCATCTCATCTACCTTTCTGTGAATGTGGTTTTTGTTCCACAGGCTGTAGGATTCTAGTTCTTTTTGCTTCTGCTGTCTGCCCTCTGGTGAATGAGGCTATCTAAGAGGCTTGTGCAAGTTTCCTGATGGGAGGGGCTGGTGGTGGGTAGAGCTTGGTGTTGTTCTGGTGGGTAGAGCTCAGTAAAACTTTAATCCACTTGTCTGCTGATGGGTGGGGCTCTGTTCCCTCCTGCTGGTTGTTTGGCCTGAGGCGACCCAACACTGGAGCCTACCTGGCTCTTTGGTGGGGCTAATGGTGGAGTATGGGAGGGCTCATGCCAAGAAGTACTTCCCAGAACTTCTGCTGCCAGTGTCCTTGTTCTCACGGTGAGCCATAGCCACCCCCCGCCTCTGCAGAAGACCCTCCAACAGTAGCAGGTAGGTCTGGTTCAGTCTCCCTTGGGGTCACTGCTCCTTCCCCTGGGTCCCGATGCATACACTACTTTGTGTGTGCCCTCCAAGAGTGGAGTCTCAGTTTCCCCCAATCCTGTCGAAGTGCTGCAATCAAATCCCACTACCCTTCAAAGTCTGATTCTCTAGGAATTCCTCCTCCCGTTGTCGGACTCCCAGGTTGGGAAGCCTGATGTGGGGCTCAGAACCTTCACTCCAGTGGGTGGACTTCTGTGGTATAAGTGTTCTCCAGTCTGTGAGTCACCCACCCAGCAGTTATGGGATTTGATTTTACTGTGATTGCACCCCTCCTACCGTCTCATTGTGGCTTCTCCTTTGTCATTGGATGTGGGGTATCTTTTTTGGTGAGTTCCAGTGTCTTCCTGTCGATGACTGTCCAGCAGCTAGTTGTGATTCTGGTGTCCGCACAAGAGGGAGTGACAGCACATCCTTCTACTGTGCCATCTTGGTTCAGGGCTCCCTGTGCTTGTTATTATTGGTGGATTTGTTTATTGGTTTGGTTGCTCTCTTTTTTTGATCACTATTTGTTTTTTTATTTGAATAATTATTTAATTAATTTATTTATTTATTTTTCTTTCTTTTTTTTTCTCACTTTTCTTCTGAACCGTGTGGCTGACAGGGTCTTGGTGCTCTGGTCTGGTGTCAGGCCTGGGCCTCTGAGATGGGAGAGCTGAGTTCAGGACACTGGACCACCAGAGGCCTCCTGGCCCCACGTAATATCAATTGGCAAGAGCACTCCCAGAGATCTCCATCTCAGCACTAAGACCCAGCTCCACCCTACGGCCAGCGGACTCCAGTGCTGGAGACCCCATGTCAAGACAGGAACAAAACCCCACCCATTAGCAGAGAGGTCGCTTAAAATCATACTAAGTTCACAGACACCCCAAAACACACCACCAGATGCAGCCCTGCCCACCAGAAACGCAAGATCCAGCCCCACCCACCAGAACACAGGCACCAGTCCCCTCCAACAGGAAGCCTGCACAAGCCACGGAACCAATCTCACACACTGGGGGCAGACACCAAAAACAAGGGGAACTATGAACCTGCAGGCTGCCAAAAGGAGACCCCAAACACAGTAAGTTAAGGAAAATGAGAAGACAGAGAAATATGCAGCAGATGAAGGAGCAAGGCAAAAACCCAGCAGACAAAACAAATGAAGAGGAAATAGGCAGTCTACATGAAAACGAATTCAGAATAATGATAGTAAAGGTGATCCAAAATCTTGGAAATATAATGGAGAAAATAAAAGAAATGTTTAACAAGGACCTAGAAGAAATAAAGAGCAAAAAACCATGATGAACAACACAATAAAATAATTTAAAATTCTCTAGAAGGAATCAATAGCAGAGTAACTGTGGCAGAAGAATGGATAAACGACCTGGTTGATAAAATAGGGGAAATAACTACCACAGAGCAGAATAAAGAAAAAAGAATGAAAAGATTGACGACAGTTTCAGAAATCTCTGGGACAACATTAAACGCACCAATATTCGAATTTTAGGGGTCCCAGAAGAAGAAGAGAAAAAGGAAGTGTCTGAGAAAATATTTGAAGAGATTATAGCTGAAAACGTCCCTGACATGGGAAAGGAAACAGTCAATCAAAGCCAGGAATCGCACAGAATCCCATACAGGATAAATCCAAGGAAAAACAGACCAAGACACATATTAATCAAATTATCAAAAATTAAATACAAACAAAAATGTTAAAAGCAGGAAGGCAAAAGAAACAAATAGCATACAAGGGAATCACCATAACTTTAACAGCTGATCTTTCAGCAGAAACTCTGCAAGGCACAAGGGAGTGGCAGGACATGTTTAAAGTGATGAAAGGGAAAAACCTACAACCAAGATTACTCTACCCAGCAAGGATCTCATTCAGATTCAACAGAGAAATTAAAACCTTTACAGACAAGCAAAAGTTAAGAGAATTCAGCATCACTAAACAAACTTTACAACAAACGCTACCGGATCTTCTCTAGGCAGGAAACATAAGAGAAGAGAAAGACCTACAAAAACAAACCCAAAACAATTAAGAAAATGGTAATGGGAATATACATATCGATAACTACCTTAAATGTAAATGGATTAAATGCTCCAACCGGAAGATATAGACTGGCAGAATGGATACAAAAACAAGACCCGTATATATGCTGTCTACAAGAGACCCACTTCAGACCTTGAGACACATACAGACTGAAAGTGAGGGGATGGAAAAAGATATTCCATGCAAATGGAAATCAAAAGAAAGCTGGAGTAGCAGTCCTCATATCAGACAAAATAGACTTTAAAATAAAGACTATTACAAGGGACAAAGAAGGACACTACATAAAGATCAAGGGAAGAATCCAAGAAGAAGTATAACAATTGTAAATATTTATGCATCCAACACAGGAGCACCTCAATACATAAAGCAAATGCTAACAGCCATAAAAGGGGAAATCGGGGCTTCCCTGGTGGCACAGTGGTTGAGAATCTGCCTGCCAATCCAGGGGACACGGGTTCGAGCCCTGGTCTGGGAAGATCCCACATGCTGTGGAGCAACAGGGCCCGTGAGCCACAACTACTGAGCCTGCGCATCTGGAGCCTGTGCTCCACAACAAGAGAGGCCACGACAGTGAGAGGCCCGCGCACCGCGATGAAGAGTAGCCCCCACTTGCCACAACTAGAGAAAGCCCTCGCACAGAAACGAAGACCCAACACAGCCAAAAATAAATAAATAAACAAATGTGGGGTTTAAAATGTTCTGATAAAAAGAAAAGGGGGGAAATCGACAGTAACACAATCATAGTAGAGGATTTTAACACCCCATTTTCACCAAAGGACAGATCATCCAAAATGAAAATAAATAAGGAAATACAAGCTTTAAATTACACATTAAACAACATGGACTTAATTGATATTTATAGGACATTCCATCCAAAAACAACAGAAAACACTTTCTTCTCAAGTGCTCATGGAACATTCTCCAGGATAGATCACATCTTGAGTTACAAATCAAGCCTTGGTAAATTTGAGAAAACTGAAATCATATCAAGTATCTTTTCCGACCACAACACTATGAGAATAGATATCAATTACAGGAAAAAATCGGTTAAAAATACAAAGCATGGAGGCTGAACAATACACTACTAAATAACCAAGAGATCACTGAAGAAATCAAAGGGGAAATAAAAAAATACCTAGAAAAAAATGACAATGAAAACATGATGACCCAAAACCTATGGGATGCAGCAAAAGCAGTTCTAAGAGGGAAGTTTATAGCAATACAATCCTACCTCAAGAAACAAGAAACATCTCAAATAAACAACCTAACCTTACACCTAAAGCTATTAGAGAAAGAAAAACAAAAAAACCCCCAAAGTTAGCAGAAGGAACGAAATCATAAAGATCAGATCAGAAATACATGAAAAAGAACTGAAGGAAACAATCAATAAAACTAAACATCAATAAAACTAAAAGGTGGTTCTTTGAGAAGATAATTAAAATTGATAAACCATTAGCCAGATTCATCAAGAAAAAAAGGGAGAAGATTCAAATCAACAGAATTAGAAATGAAAAAGGAGAAATAACAACTGACACTGCAGAAATACAAAGGATCATAAGAGATTACTACAAGCAACTATATGCCAATAAAATGGACAACCTGGAAGAAATGGACAAATTCTTAGAGAAGCACATCCTTCTGAGACTGAACCAGGAAGAAATAGAAAAAATAAACAGACCAAGCACAAGCACTGAAATTGAGACTGTTATTAAAAATCTTCCAACAAACCAAAGCCCAGGACCAGATGGCTTCACACGTGAATTCTATCAAACATTTAGAGAAGAGCTAACACCTATCCTTCTCAAACTCTTCCAAAATATAGCAGAGGGAGAAACACTCCCAAACTCATTCTACAAGGCCGCCATCACCCTGATACCAAAACCAAAGATGTCACAAAGAAAGAAAACTACAGGCCAATATCACTGATGAACATAGATGCAAAATACCTCAACAAAATACTAGCAAACAGAATCCAACAGCACATTAAAAGGATCATACACCATGATCAAGTGGGTTTTATTCCAGGAATGCAAGGATTCTTCAATATATGAAAATCAATCAATGTGATACACCATATTAACAAATTGAAGGATAAACACCATATGATCATCTCAATAGAAGCAGAAAAGGCTTTTGACAAAATTCAACACCCATTTATGATAAAAACTCTCCAGAAAGTAGGCATAGAGGGAACTTACCTCAACATAATAAAGGCCATATATGACAAACCCCAGCCAACATTGTTCTCAATGGTAAAAAACTGAAACCATTTCCTCTAAGATCAGGAACAAGACAAGGTTGCCCACTCTCATCATTATTATACAACATAGTTTTGGAAGTTTTAGCCACAGCAATCAGAGAAGAAAAAGAAATAAAAGGACTCCAAATCGGAAAAGAAGAAGTAAAGCTGTCATTGTTTGCAGATGACATGATACTGTACATACAGAATCCTAAAGATGCTACCAGAAAACTACTAGAGCTAATCAAGGAATTTGGTAAAGTAGCAGGATACAAAATTAATGCACAGAAATCTCTGGCATTCCTATACACTAATGATGAAAAATCTGAAAGAGAAATTAAGGAAACACTCCTATTTACCACTGCAACAAAAAGAATAAAATACCTAGGAAGAAACTTACCCAAGGAGACAAAAGACCTGTATGCAGAAAACCATAAGACAGTGTTGAAAGAAATTAAAGATGATACAAACAGATGGAGAGATATACCATGTTCTTGCATTGGAAGAATCAACATTGTGAAAATGACTATACTACCCAAAGCAATCCTCAGTTTCAATGCAATCCCTATCAAACTACCAATGGCATTTTTCACAGGACTAGAACAAAAAATTTCACAATTTGTATGGAAACACAGAAGACCTCAAATAGCCAAAGCAGTCTTGAGGGAAAAAAATGGAGCTGGAGGAATCAGACTCCCTGACTTCAGACTATACTACAAAGCTACAGTAATCAACACAATATGGTATTGGCACAAAAACGGAAACATAGATCAATGGAACAGGATAGAATGCCCAGAGATAAACCCATGCACATATGGTCACCTTATCTTCGATAAAGGGGACAAGAATATACCATGGAGAAAAGACAGCCTCTCCAATAAGTAGTGCTGGGAAAACTGGACAGCTACATGTAAAAGAATGAAATTAGAACACTCCTTAACACTATATACAAAAATTAACTCAAAATGGATTAAAGACCTAAATGTAAGACTAGACACTATAAAACTCTGAGAGGAAAACATAGGCAGAACACTCTATGACGTAAATCACAGCAACATCCTCTTTGACCCACTGCCTAGAGAAATGGCAATAAAAACAAAAATAATCAAATGGGACCTCATGAAACTTAAAAGTTTTTGCATAGCAAAGGAAACCATAAACAAGATGAAAAGACAACCCTCAGAATGGTAGAAAATATTTGCAAATGAAGCAACTGACAAAAGATTAATCTCCAAAATATACAAGCAGCTCATGCAGTTCAATATCAAAAAAGCAAACAACCCAATCCAAAAATGGGCAGAAGACCTAAATAGACATTTCTCCAAAGAAGATATACAGATTGCCAACAAACACATGAAAGAATGCTCAACATCACCAATCATTAGAGAAATGCAAATCAAAACTACAATGAGGTATCACCTCACACCGGTCAGAATGGCCATCATCAAAAAATCTACAAACAATAAATGCTGGAGAGGGTGTGGAGAAAAGGGAACCCTCTTGCTCTGTTGGTCGGAATGTAAATTGATACAGCTACTATTGAGAACAGTATGGAGGTTCCTTAAAAAACTAAAAATAGAACTACTGTATGACCCAGCAATCCCACTACTGGGCATATACCCTGAGAAAACCATCATTCAAAAAGAGTCATGTACCACAATGTTCATTGCAGCACTATTTTCAATAGCCAGGACATGGATGCAACCTAAGTGTCCATCGACAGATGAATGGATAAAGAAGATGTGGCACATATATACAATGTAATATTATTCAGCCATAAAAAGAAACAAAATTGATTTATTTGTACTGAGGTGGATGGACTTAGAGACTGTCACACAGAGTGAAGTAAGTCAACAAGAGAAAAACAAAGACACTATGCTATCACATATATATTGAATCTAAAAAAAAAAAAAAAACTGTTCTGATGAACCTAGGGGCAGGACAGGAATAAAGACACAGACATAGAGAGTGGAGTTGAGGATACAAGGAGGGGGAAGGGTAAGCTGGGACGAAGTGAGAGAGTGGCATGGACATATATACACTACCAAATGTAAGATAGATAGCTAGTGGGAAGCAGCCGCATAGCACAGGGAGATTAGCTTGCTGCTTTGTGACCACCTAGAGGGGTGGTATAGGGAGGGTGGGAAGGAGGCGATATGGCTATATATGTATACATACAGCTGATTCACTTTGTTATAAAGCAGAAAGTAACACACTATTGTAAAGAAATGATACTCCAGTAAAGATGTTAAAAAAAAAAAGTCAGATTTTCACCATTATATTCTAAATCTGTTTTTATATAAAAATAATTAAAGGCAAGTTATTTGTTTTGAAAACCTACCTCCTGCCTTCACATTATATTTTGTCTGGGAAACAGATGTAAAAATAGCTCATTGCCACTTGCCAGGAATAGACTACAGACTACATGGAGATGGAGGCCCTTTGTGTCCTCTGTGCTTTATGTAGAGGGGAAAGGGATCCACGCAGTGTGCTTCATGGGGGGAAGGGGGCTTGATGGAGGGAGGGCAGTGAGAGGAAGAAGGAGCCAGAGTGTGGAGGAGACAGATAGCACTGAGTGGGTGCTGAGCCAGTGAACAGGAGGTAAACTGTTCTTGTTACATCCTGCTGAGCACTTAGGCAGTGGCTTCAGAATAAGTTATCACTGCCCTTCAGTGTTCTCATTAGCTCAGCAATGTCAGGTGAAGAGGTCTGGGCCCTTCCTCCTGATGCCCAGGGGAGGACTCAGTCTGAGCTAAGACACACTCAGGGGTCAGGTTACCAGACTGAAGGGGTCAGAAGTGCCGACATTTGATTCTGAGTCGACACATTCACTATAAGCAGACAGTGAGATCAGAAGAGACTGTAAATCCAAAATCAGGAACACAGATAGGAAAGAGTTTCTAAATGTGGTCAGCATCAGAAAGAATTGGGAAATTTGTTCAGGAGAGCAATGTAATAAAGCAGAAAGAGTAATAACCTAGAAATCTGAAGACCTGGGTTCTAAACTAGGCTCCTTTGTATACTACATGTTTGATCTTGGAGAGGTCATTTAGTTTTTAAGCATCAATCTCTTTTTCACCAAAGTTCTTAACTTCTCCAAGCCAGAATGTCTTCATCTGCACAATGGCTAAAGGAACAGAATCTTTCTCATCTCGGTGTTTTAAGAATTAAATGATCTAACCCATCTAAAGACCCTAGCATATAGGGAACATTCAATAAATGTTAATTGTTCCTGTTGTTACTCTTATCATTATTTCTATCTTGTAGGGATTCTCTACAGACCATCAAATGAGATAATATGTCTAAGCCTAGGGCCTGGCTACACTGGTTCTCAGACCCTAAGCTTTGCCTCCTGACCTAGTCTATCACACTTGTCCACACTCATTTGATATCTGAGGAACCATCAATCTGAAGCCATGTAACAAGCTGCTGACAGCACCAGAAACTGATGTCATCAGCGGTGAATTGTAGAACAGGCAAGATGGTGATCATTCAGGGAGATGAAACTGACAGGAACACGGAGGGCTGGGACACCAGTAACATGCCCCTCCTAATTAACTGCCCAATTAAGGTCAAATCCAGTGTGATCAAGAGTAAAGTCTGCCAATTTGAAGTAAAATAAAACATATGAACACACACAGAAGAAGAAAGAAGGTAGAGAATTCGATAGTGATTGCAAATTTGATAGTGATTACCTCTGGCCTGAAGGACAACTTTTATTTTACTCTTTATACTTTCCTGCTTTCCAAATTTTCTGCAATGCACAGGCATTGGTAATATAATCAGAAAAAAGTTATAAAAGACAAAAATTAAAATCTAGGTCCCTCTAAGTGGAAGAGACATAAGACCATATTGTAGGGGGGCAGAGGAAGTAGGGAATCTGAAGCTACATCCAATTAGTTTTTCATTCTTGCATCCCTTCTTTCTGTTTCCATAGTCACTTACCTCCTTATTCTGGAACTGTATCACCAGATTATTGTAAAACTATCTTGCAATGCATTTCCTCATTTCCAAGCCCCCTTTGAAGACGTCCCTCCCACACAGCAAGAACACATCCTGCAGCAAACACCATCTTTGCCAGTCACCTCCTGTTCAGTCACTTACAATGATGTCCTGTCACATCGGATATCACTCAACAGTTGTCCACTGTTGAATATATTTTCTTAACTATTCCTCTGCTATATTTTCTTCTCCACTTCTATTTTCTCACTAAAACTTAACGAGGCCTCTAAGCTGCAGCTAAACCAGGGGTTCTCAAAGTGTGGTCTGTGGACCAGCAGCGTCAACATCACTTGGGAACTTGAAATGCCACTTTTGACCCCACCTCAGACCCCAGAATCAGAAATTCTGTGGTTTATCAAGCTGTCCAGGTGTTCCTGATACACGGTAAAGTTTGAGAGGCAAATTTAAAGCACTCAGCTAAACTGACCTGCCAACTCCTTTCAAATGTTGCTTGTTCATTCTCACCAGGTCACCTTTATACACGGTCCGGGGGCTTTGCAATCAATCAACTTGGGTAAGATGAACTATATTTTGCAGAATTTCCTTACCTGTAGGTTTCCCGATAGGCTGGGAGACCAGAGATTCAAGTGTAAGGGTTGGAGGGCGGAAGTCAAGCAGCCGCCACTTTGTGGCTCACACATGTTGTCACTTGCCTGCTGATTTGCTTTGTGGGTGTGGGGTAGCAGCTGGGTCTGCAACTGCTCCTCCTTCCCCTGAATCCTCCTTCACCTTCTCTAACTCCTGGGCCAGATGGGCATTGAGCTCCGTGATGAGGGGCCCCAGCTTCCCCTGTGGACACACACCGTCAAGGTCAGAGGCAGTAAGAACCATGAGTTTGTGGGTTCCCATTTGCCTTTGCCCTCCCCATCTTATACCCATCTTCTCCTCCCCGCGGTACGTCGTATGGACTCCAGTCTCCTGCATCAGATGAAAAGACAACAGCCTTATAACACCAGCTGTCAGTGAGGTAGATGGCTCTTCCCCTGAAGGAAAGGTGAAAGGCAAGGGTATAGGGAGAGGTTTCCCTGACCCCCACCGCAAACCTCACTAAGTCCCCAGTTTCTCCTCCACACTCTTGCATGCTCAGGGGAATTCAGTTCAAATCTGACCTCAAGGAGGTCTTCCAAATAAATCCTAATCCAATTCTATTCTTTCTTTTTTAATTCTGAAAGGTGTGTCGTCCTCCTTTGTAGTCTATCTGTTAATCATTCTCAAGCTGTTTCACATAATATCCTTGCTATGTCTCCACATCTAGATTATGAGCAACTTTTGGCCAGTAACCAAAAGGTTTTTGCCACCACCCTTCCCCCACCCCCAGTAAAGCAAATTCTATTTATTGTGTTTTGTAATGTCACCTTATTTCCCTAGGCTTCCTATTCTTCCTGGACATTATTCATCACTCTCAACGTTTCATAAGTAGACTGATGATATTCAAATATATATCTTCCATCCGGACCTCTTTCCTGAACTTCAAGCCATATATATAATTGCTACTGTACATCTCCACATGGATATCCCTAGGGTTTCTCTTTTTCTTTTCCAACAAGCTCAAAACTGAACCTTTCAACCAATTCCAATGTTTTTGTGTTTTAGATCTAAGAGAAATGTACCTCTATCCATCCAGTTCGCCAAACTCAAGCTATGACCTCTGTGTTATCCTAGATGCCTCACTTTTTCTTTCCCCCTAAATCCAGTCATATTACTGAATCATCTAAATTCTTCCTCCTTGATCCTATTTACTTCTTCCCTTGTACGTATTAGGTACAATGTGCAAAATGGTTAAAATGATGGACTGCAAAAACAGACTCAGGTAGACAAATTCTAGTTCTACTGATTATTATGTACTAAGTCTCAGTTTCCTCACCTGTAAAATAGGAAGATAATAATACCTATCTCAAATGATTGTTGTGTGTATTAACACACACAATTCTTATGAAGCCATATATAGTCCCTGTCACATGGGAAATACTGTATTTAACAAATATTAGCTATTATGATTCCTTCTGCTATTACTCAAAGCCAGGTCACAGTCTCTTTCCTTGATTATATTACAGCTTCCTAATTGGTCTCCTTGTCACTAGACTTTCTTCTCTTTCTCAATTATAGATGTAGAATTTTATAAAATGTCATAAGCAATTTCTAAAATACCATTAATTATTCTTTCAAATACCACATATATTTTACAATGGTATTTAAAGTATATTAATGTTTCAGATGTGATAAACTAGATTAACAAATTTATATGGTCTGAGTGCCAAGAACCAGTGGGTTTGGCATGAGCCCCAATTCTCGCTTTTGGAATTTTAAGTCAGAGAGGCACCAGTGCACAGACTTCCTGAAACATCCCTGAAGAGCCCCAGTATTCATAAGGTGGATATACCATACTGCTACTGAGTTATTAAGCAGGTAGTTTTTTTTTTTTTTTTCCCTAGGGCAACATACGGATGTCTGTAACTTTTCTACTTTTCTCCATCATTCAGATTGGAATGTCCTAGGATTGCAGTAAGAAGATTCACCATATCCTTGTGAGGAGATACGCCTTCCCATAGCAATAAATGATTCTGACCGAGACAGACAGACTTAACAGCTGCACAGCAGATGGCCCTCAGTCATGTTTTAGGTGACTGTTTCGATTGAATATTATAAAACTGGATGAAATTCTGCCAATTTCCCCTTGCAATTACAGAAGTGTGGAGTGAGGAAGTAAAAAGATTTAGTGTTCATGAAAGTGAGCATCCTTAATAAAGTCTATGCTTTCTATTTCTGAAAAGCTGCATGTTTTCGTGTAGCACCAGAGCACTTGTACTTCTAATAAGCTCTGGCCTGTATTAGAATGATTTATATATGTTGTTTACCTTCCCCACGAGACTGTGAGTGACTTGAAAGCAATACTATGTCTGATCCATCTTTGTACTCCAGCACCTTGCACACTCTCTTGCCTACAGTATGTGCTCAATGAATACTGAATTAATGAACAACCAGATGAATAAATATGCCATTGAAATTTTCATAATTAATTCATACTTTATAATGAAGAGGAGCAAGTCACTATTTAAAGGTACTCTGTGGAAAATTGCTATGTATAATGCCAAATCTCCTCATTGTTTATCATATATTTCATATATCAAGTTTACTTAATTTAATACAATTCAAAAATGCACAGATTGGGCATCTGTTGCCTTCCATTGATGATAAGGTACTGAGATACAAAGAAGAATAAGACATGGTCCCTGTGGCAAATTTCACTTTCTGCTCTTTTTACAATGTGATTGACTGACACCCTTCCTATGGAGTGGCAGGGTCCATGTTCCCTCCCATGAAGATGAGTGGGATTTTGTGACTGCTCCATCCAACAGAGCATGGCGGAAGTGATGAAATGTGCCCTTTGAGGCTAGGTCACATAAAGGATTCAGCCTTTGCCTTACTCTCTCAATCAGGACACTCTCCATCTTGGAAGCCAGCCACCATGCTGTGAGGAAGCCCAAACTAGCCCACACAGAGAGTGCAGAGACCACACTAGAGAGGTTCACATAAATATATAGAGAGGTCCTGCCTTCTACCCACTAGATGACAATAGCATCCCTCCTCCAAGTTGTGACAATCAAAAATGATTCCAGACATTGCCAAATGTTCCCTGGGGAGAAGGCAAAATCACCCCCAGTTGAGAACCACTGCTTTAAATGATTCCAGAACCCAGCTTTTGAGCTGCCCCAGCTGACTTCAAGTGGAGAGGAAATGAGCTATCCTTGCTGAGCCCTGCCCAAATTGGAGATTTGTGAGAAGAACAGATATTGTTATTATAAGCCAATAAGTTGTGGAATGGTATGTTGCAAAGTATTAAATAATGGGAAAAGCGCCTGACCTCAAGGGACTGTTTTTCCCCTGTAGGGTGGAAAGCAACTGTGAAACTATATAATCACTATTCTACAACAGGCACTTATAAAGCTTACTGTAAAGTTTTGCTTGTGTGGCATACCTTGAATAGACGTGTGTGTGTGAGAGAGAGAGGTTGTGTGTGTATATACAAAGGGGCAGCCCTCTGATATCGAAGGCCTGGTCTGTGGTCATACTGAGCTATTAGAGCATCTATGTTAACCTAATTTCTGTATATATATAATTACACTGTCTTCCTAATTTGCTCATGCACTTTCAACTGGAAGTGGTGAACACCGGATTCTTAAATAACTCCACATCATTAAGGTCACCTACAGTAACACACAGCTTGTTTTCCTGTAAGCTGCATTAGATGACTCAGTGCCAGCATATCTGGAACAACTGTGAGATAATGTTCTGATGAGAGCTGTGGCAGGGTCAAGTTTGGTCTTTATGGCACTTACAATTTATCTTCAGATAAATTGATAAAATTTATCTTCATCAAGGAAAAAGTCTTGGATACAAAGTGTGGATATGCAGTGACTCAATATAAAATAGATATGCTAAATTTAGGGAGGTTTTTTTTAAAGAATTTAAAATTAAGATAATACATGATAATATGTATACCCAGAATTTGGTTTTACATAATTACAATGAGTAGTGTCGCCTTAAGAGTAGAAGCTGTGTCTTATTTGTAATAACAGCAGTGGCTACTATATTGACTGCTTGGCCGTGGTCCCTGCACAGTGTTATGCTGTGGGGTTAATCCTCACCATAGCCCAGCAACTGCAGTTCAAAGGGGTTAAATGACTTGCCAAAGAGCTCGTGGGATTTGAAGCCTTATTTCTCTGACTCCTAAGCCTGTTGTCTTTCCACAATACCTGCTCCCTTTATCTTTGTGTCCTCGCTAGTCAACACAATGTGTAGTACATAGCTAGACATTCAAATGAGTTTGTAGTTGTTGATTAAAAAAAATACTTTGAATCACAAATGCAGCAGCTCAGTTTGGAAAAGAGACAATATGGTCTATTGGATTGATCATTATGATGGTCAATCTATGTTTGTTGATTGCCACACTATAGAGGAGTCACCAAATAAGTGATTATTCTAGATGCTAAGCCAACTGAATCAGCTTGACTCTGCAGTATGACTGACTGCCTCGTAATCAGCCACTGAATGGCAAAACTCATCTATGTAGACATAGCCTTAAAAGGGCCTGCTGTACTAACTCACTATTTTCTTGTTTTATGAAGGGAATGTTGTTTCAGGAAGGAGAAACAGAAGTCAGCATAGGGCTTTCCTGGTGGCACAGTGGTTAAAGACTCCCCCTGCCAATGTAGGGGACAAGGGTTCAAGCCCTGGTCGGGGAAGATCCCACGTCGCGGAGCAGCTAAGCCCATGGGCCACAACTACTGAGCCTGTGCTCTAGAGCCCACGAGCCACAACTACTGAAGCCCACACACCTAGAGCCCATGCTCCACAACAAGAGAAGCCACCGCAATGAGAAACCCGCACACCACAACGAAGAGTAGCCCCCGCTCGCCGCAACTAGAGAAAGCCCGTGCACAGCAATGAAGACCCAACACAGCCAAACATAAATAAACAAAATAAATAAAGTAAAAAAAAAAAAAAAAAAGTAAAAAAAAAAAAAAGTCAGCATAAGCTCTTTCTCATAAGGAAAGGGATAAGCTGGTTGAGAGAGGCCGAATCTAATGAATATATGCATAAAATATACTGAATGTATAAGGCTAACCGATAAAAAATATCCCAATTAGATTGTGGATTGTTATTAATATAGGGTGATGCCCACAAAAGGTGAATGAATAATTGAATAACTAATATATAAATAAATAATGAAAACAGTAGCCCAAACTAGTCAGAGGCACTGTCGACTGACATCCAGTAATATAACTGCAAAATGAACTTGTCAGGAGACTATGTATACATAGACCAATAGCAAACAATGGCCATTAATATATCAAACTGGTTGATAACTGGTGGTTTGAATTAAGCCTTCGTTTTCTTCTCAGCTGTTTCCTGCTTCACATGGGTCACTATGAACTTTAGATTCAGACTTAAGAACCATGCTGTGTACGTACGCGTGTGTGAGAAAGAGAGAGAGAGAATGAAAGAGAGAGACCAATCTGAGGAAGTACTTTTGCCAGATACGCTGTCAATTTTTCATAACCTAGATTCTTTCTGATAGCTTATGGCTCTGATCACATAGTTTGGAGCTACACATACCAGAATCTTTCACCTGAGCAGGAAACAGCAGCTAAACCTCTCCTCTCTTCCTGAAATAGCAGAAGTGAGGAGGAAAGGCAGGTTCAATAGTTCTCAACAGGGGGTGCTCTCTTACGGGGTGCTGGAAAATGTGGGTGGAATTTGGAGTTGCCACAGTGACAGGGAGCACGAATGGTATTTATGGATGAATGCCAGGAAAGGAAAGCATCCTGCAATATACAGGACAGCTTTCCAAAAAGAACAATTTCTCCGCTCCAAATAAGAATATTAATGAGAAATACTAGCCAATTCTCTTTTGAAACTTCACAGGCCTCTTGTACAATATCAGCAACAAGAACCAAATTCAAGCCATAATTATGTAGAGGCAACACGCCAGGATTTGGCCTTAAGAATTTTCCTGATCTGAAGCAAAGAAAAACCCTATGGCTACTTCTAAAACCTCTGAACTCTTCTCAACTTTAGGGACAGCACCTCTGAGTTGCTAGAGGCATTAGAAATTTCAAAGCAGAGAGCCAGGGAATCAACAAATGCTAAGATTCTGTTTAACCCAAGAAGTATCCCCTGCTTAGACAGTAAGCTTGGTTGAATCTGCAGTAGATTATCAAAGGGAATCAGGTGAGTTTCAGGGTGAAAAGTTCATTTGAAAGTGCTATAAAATGTCTCCTTCCTCCTACCCTCAGTGTTGGGGGAGATTGTGGTTCTTGTGTATTTCTGGAAGACAATTAATGTTGTTCACTACGCAGGTGGGCTGAGGATTTTAGCAGATGGCGACAGGATGGCTGTAAAAGAGGAAAGAGCTCTTGCAGATGGTATACTTACTCCTTTCTGTGTTTTTCTTTTTGGAGGGGGAAGGGTGGGAGGAAGCTACAAACTCCCCCGAGTATTTATTCTCATACGTTTTCTGAAGTCACCACATTATTATCTTTCATCACATATCACAGGGGAGAAATCAAAAAAGAAATGGAGAGAGGGCAACAGCAAAAATCCTTTAACATGTACAACTATAAATTCACCCTCCTCTAGAATTACCTTTCATGGACTCAAAGCCTGTTAATGCAGTAAATTTCCCCTGTATTTTCCTTCTCCAGTTGAAATAAGCTAATTACTGTAACTTCTTCTCATAGGCCATTTTTTTTCAATCTTGTACAATTATTTTTGGTGCTTGACTTCCAGCTATATACATTCTGCTCATCGTGTGATTGTGACATACTACAAGTTGGTCACAATATTCTGATAATGGCTTGTGAGATAGGAGCTGACTTTGCTGGTGATCTCCTGTTAGATGACAACACCATGTCCCTCTGCTGTCTTATCCAGGAGAGAGAAGGTAGTTAATGAAGCCACTCAAATGTGGGCAGCTTCTGCTGCAGTGTGGGTACAGATTTCCCACCATAATGAGCAGCCACAGCCATTAATTGGGCTGCAGATCTCTGAGTTTTCCAAGCCTACTTCTTCAGCTCCTGTTGTCATTGCAAAGATGGCAAGTGGCAAGTTCTCTGCAAAGTACTGTCTCCCACAAGTGTGATCATCCCCAAGGATTGCTATCTGCTTCCTTCTCCTACACTGGCTCTGGATCAGTGTACCCAGAGCATTTCCTCTGCCTGCATTTTGATATCAGAAAGGCAAGTAAATGATAAAGGCCCTAGAGTGAAGTTGATACCTTTTAATCATTACTTCAATGATTCATTCACATATTCATTTCTCCATTCATCAATATAGTAAATATATATTGAGAACCTACTGTGGACCAATTTGGGGATAGTGACCAGGGTATAGGCAAATAGATCAAGTTGTGACCCTAAAGGAGTTCTAGGGGAGGAAGACAGACAAGGAAATCAAGAATTACAATTCAGTATAATAAGCACATTATTTTTCAAATGTATAGGGTCCCATGGGAACACTATTTCAGCCTGGAGGGTCAGGAAGCAACCTAAATGTCCATTCACAGATGAATGCATAAAGAAGATGTGGCACATATATTCAATGGAATATTACTCGGCCATAAAAAGGAACGAAATTCAGTTATTCGTAATGAGATGGATGGACCTAGAGTCTGCCATACAGAGTGAAGTAAGTCAGAAAGAGAAAAACAAATACTGTATGCTAATGCACATATATGGAATCTAAAAAAACAGTACTGATGAACCTAGCGGCAGGGCAGGAATAAGGATGCAGACAGAGAATGGACTTCAGGACATGGTGGGGGGGAGGGGAAGCTGGGACAAAGTGAAAGAGTAACATTGACATATATACACTACCAAATGTAAAATGGATGGCTAGTGGGAAGCAGCCGCATAGCACAGGGAGATCAGCTCGGTGCTTTGTGATGACCTAAAGGCGTGGGATAGGGAGGGGATATATATATATACATATAGCTGGTTCACTTTGTTGTACAGCAGAAACTAACACAACATTGTAAAGCAATTATACTCCAATAAAGATATTTAAAAATTAAAAAAAAACAATAAAACAACAACAAAAAAAAGAAAAGCTCATTAATTAGGTGTGACTCTATCAGGGAGCCAACAACAGGAGGAGCACACCACAGAGAAGATGGAGCCCATGTGAAGACACAGGAACATGAGAGAGCATTCCAGAAGCACCAGGTGGGTAGGGAAACTGTGGCACAGGATACACGTGGGGCGTGGCAGGCATAAAGCTGGAGACGGGGGTCTGAAGGATTTAGGACTTAACTAGAAACGAATTAAGGACCGGCATAGCTAACTGCCACCCAAGTACAAGTCACTAGGTGGCGTTACTCTAGGGGACTTGGGTTCAGAATGGGGAACTATGGTGCAATAAAACAGACTTTACTTTCCTCATAATTTACCTAAGGCTCTCCCTGCATTATAATATGACACAGTGTAAAGAGGGCTACTGCCAGTTTAGTTTTCAATAAAAGGTCCCACTTCCTTCAAGCAACTAGAAAAAACAACCAGAATTTAAGTGGCTTCTTATGGAGGAAATTTGACGTGGTTGCTTTGGCCACCCAGCATCCAGTCCCCTTCTTTTACGGTACTATTATCCCACATATTTTTAAGAACTACCCTATGCTCACTTTCCATGTGTGGTTCCATTCCTACAAAAGTGAAGTCTGTTACTCAGCTTGGGACATCAGCACACCAAATTGCCCTGGTCACAGGGATTGGTTCTGAGACAGACACACAGCCCCAGCTGGTCCAGTCAAGATAAATCCTGGGGCTTGTTCAAGAGCTGCCACATGATGTGTTCTCTCATGTCCACTGGACACAAATATGGGAACATTTAAGGGCTTCAGTTACTGCCAGCTATCTTGCTACTTTGGGCAACTTGAGACTGAAGTCAACATGGTAGAAAGTAGACCCAGGAAATGGAGAAAAATTTGAGCCTCTTGGATCAAGCCACAACTGAACTCTGGACTTCCTAGAAATGTATGTCCCCCCAAATTTTCCATTTTATTAAAGCCAGTTTGAGTTAGATTTCCTGTCATTTGATACTGAAAAAGTATCCTTACTGATATAATGCTAAAATTCTGTTTTCAGAAATTATCTCCTTAAAAATGTAGTGTCTTAGGGGATAGAATATACTGAACATCGAACAGATGAAGAATAATGGAACAGGATCTATAAAACCTGTTTTACAGGTCTGGCTTTGCCACTTATTAGTCATATAGTTTTCAGCAAATTACTTCATCTTTCTGAGCTTCAAACTGTCTACATTGAAACTACAAATAATAATTCTAAGCCCCTCCCCATATAACAGCCTTGCAATGAAAATCAAATAAAATTATGGAGGAACAACTTGTCAAATCTGAAGTGCTAACTGAATGAAATGGCTACTGAAGTATTTATATTTTCTTACAAGCCCTTAAAGATGTTAGTCTCACATCAGGAATCATTCTCATTCTCCTCAGCTGTCTAAAATAGATTTAAGGAGGTTGATATCCAATCAGCACCTCCTATAAAGCATCAGGTTCCTGAAAGCTAAATGGAAATCAGCATTACCTCAGGTCAGGAGCCAACTAAACCTAAAAACCTGCTGTGCCCATGGGAACATGGTATATGTTAATTGACATTATGTTGCAGTAATTTAAGGCAACAAAGAAAAGACAGGAAAGATACATCTAGTATCTACTTAGATCCCAAAGAGATCCAAAAAAAAAAAAAAATCAGCTAATAGAGAAAACAAAACAAAACAAAATCAATCTAGGCTGCCTTCTAGGCTGTAAACCACATTTTCATATATCTTCTACCTGGCTGCTGTGGTGACCTGTCCCAGAGTAACAAAGTTTTGCTTGAGTTTTAAATATATGCTCTGTCACCAATGACTGCAAAGAGACTCTGTTCATTTACCCATTCTCTTTCTCAGCCACCTGTCCATGCAATCAGTCACCTAGTGCCACCAATTCTCCTGGGGCATCTCACAGATTCCTCCACTGCATAGCAAGTCACTCAAGCCACCTTACAGTCTCCCTGCACTCTGCCACTAGCCCTACCCATTCTCTCCCTGTCTCTCTCCCCCATCCCAGCCTTCAGAAGGTCAATATCTGAGCCAAGTTGCAATTCCTAGACGTAACAGGGAGCAGCCACGCTGTTCCCTGGACTTAATATACATTTTCATACCTCTGGGACTATGCTCATTTGGTTTCTTCTAATTAAAATGTCCTTTCTACTAGTTTGTCCTATCCTCCTTCTCTGCCTACTAAATCCTATTATTTTGTTTTAATAACAGAGATTTTAAAAATTGAAATGTTTATTAGGCTCTGATAGATGAAAAACAAACTGGTTAGTATAAGAAAAATCATACTGCTGTCCTAGTCTATCTTTTGTTTGTCACCTCTTCATAGAACCATGAGACAAAGAAATAGATCTCTATTGTTTAAAAATTAGATCAAGATCAATAGATGATATGCAGTAACTAACACTGCCTGCATGTAGGGGACACAGTAAGGAGTGGTAGGGACTGTGGAGAACTGAAGATCACACACTTCTCTCCTCAAGCAGGGCAGAGAACTCTCAGATCTAGACTATCGTTGCTCTATAATTACATAGGCTTAATGTTGACAGTCTTTCAATTTTCAAGAGAAGCCACACAGCTTTATTTTTATGTGAACCTAGATCAACATGTTTTGTTCGCTATGTACAGCCCAAGAACACAATTTTATAAATCTCAGCCTTATGACCTTGCTCAAACATTGCATTCTCTGTGATGCCTCAATTACTCCCCTGACCCAGTAGAGGTGTTCCCTTATTCCTAATCCGTGTGCCCATTATGAGATTGCAACCAGCCACGACCTCGAGGTGTCAGTGACAAGGTGCACCTAATGTGGAGCATAATCATATATGAGTGGCACAAGGGGTGGAGACTGTACCATGCACGTGCCCTGCACCCTTGATTTCAGCACAGCTCTGATGGGAAGACTGATGCATACTGCCAGCATGCCATCTCAAATGCACCCCATGGCATCTGTTTTCTGCCTCATAGCTTTCAGGTAGAAAGCAGCTCAGTCAGCGCAGGCATAGCCCCCACACACAGGGCAATTAGATAAATGCCCCAGCTAACCTGTCCTTTGGTTGAACAATTCTGTCTCAATAAATTACACCCCTATCACAGTGTTTATATGGATGTGAATTTAAAGAAAATTATTAACCCAGATAATAAGCATCATCTTTCAAGGGGCAATTCTTGTCCCAATTAGTTAGGTTAGTAGGAGACGCTACTAACCTCATGACAAAATTACAGAAAAAAAATGATGGTGCTATTTATAAAAACACTACAGCACTTTCTCCTCAAAATCCATACATACAGGATGCTCTCTTAGTTCTGCACAGGATCATTTTGATGAGAGTTTTCAGTCATGCAGCTGTAAGGCAAGTACCTACCCACTCTTAACTAGGAAGGCATGTACCAAAACACAGATGCTGCAATCCTGGTATCAAGTAGTCTTTTTTAACATTATGATAGTGTTTTCCTTGTAAAATGGTATATCTCTGAAGTATTTATTTTAATATTAATTGATTTTGTGTTTCTTCTGCTGAGAGCTCTACACTGGGGTGAGGAAACAACTGAAATGGAGAAAACTCACCTAAGAAGGACGATCAAATCCCATAATCTGGCAGTAGGCCAAGAGTTAAGACACAAGATGGCCAGAACCCCCGTGAGAGGTTGTGGACCCTGGACTTGAAAAGCTGACATATCTAATATCCAGTTTCAAGTTTCCCTTCTCTGTGTTGAATTTTTCTTATGTCAGCCTCATATCTTAGTCAAGATTAGTATTTTAAATGACAGCCTTTTGCTGGTGGTTAGGGGCAAGCTATCACAGCATGAAGAAATGATGGGAAGACAACTGGGGATGGGCCGGCACAGAGGGTGGGTGTGAGCAGAGCACAGCCACACCCAGGATGGTATTTCTTATGAGTTGAGTTGTGTTACCCCAAAAGATGTTGAAGCCCTAACCCCCATTACCTATAAATGTGACCTTATCTGAAATAGGGTCTTTGCAGATGATCAAGTTAAAGTCAGACAATTAGAATGGGCCTTAATACAATATAACTAGTATCCTTACAAAAAGGGGAAATTTGGGCACAGAGACATGCAGAGAGGAAAAACACCCTAGAGACAGGGAGAACACCATCTATAAGACAAGGAACTACCAGAAGTTAGGAGCTACCAGAAGCTAGGAACGTGGCATGGAAAAGATTCTCCCTCACAGTCCTCAGAAGGAACCAACACAGGCGACCCCTTGATTTTGGACTTCTAGCCTCTGGAACTGTCAGACAATAAATTTCTGCTGTTTAAGGCACCCAGTTTGTGGTATTTTGTTATGGCAGCCCCAGGAAACCAATACAGCATTCGTCTAGCAAACCTCAGAGATAAATGGACACAGGATGAGATTCTTACAGTCACACAGGAGGGATTCTCAGATTACTGTATTTAAGTTATTAAAGGTAAGCATGAAAAACTTACAGACACTCAGAGAGAGATGAATCACTGCACTGGCTTTCAGAATGCAGCACTCCAGCTTTCTCATTGTATCACAGGAGTTAAATCTGTGACCCAGCTTGAATTAAACTCCTTCATGGCATATTATACA
Source organism: Eschrichtius robustus (assembly GCF_028021215.1). Lineage (NCBI taxonomy): Eukaryota > Metazoa > Chordata > Mammalia > Artiodactyla > Eschrichtiidae > Eschrichtius > Eschrichtius robustus. The sequence continues at coordinate 81,994,254 of NC_090829.1, read as the reverse complement.
GTGTAACACAACACAAACTCCTTTTCCGTCAAATTTACCATTTCCTTAGTTCCCAGCAGACTACTGGCACTTGATATTAAGTTAATATCTTATCAATTACACCTGCTTCAAGGCCTTTCTTATATTTACAATTTTCAAAAACACACAATCCCTCTGATTCCAAAGGTTACTGCCCTCAGAAGACCTAGGCCAAGGACAGTAATTCCTTAACAATCTTGGAAGAGTATTATCAAGAAAGGCATGAGGTTGTTCAGGGTGCTCAGTGGCCTGGAAAGAATCTTGAGCACATTCTTCTGATGCCTGCTTTTTTCACTTGGTAATATATCATGAACTTTTCTCCGTGTCAATAAATATTCCTCCACAACATGATTTTTAATAGCTACAGGGATTCTATCAACAGGAAGTACATTCCATAATTCACTTAACTAATCCTCTATTCCTGAGACAAGTCAATGAAAACTCAAGATAGTGAATTGAGCCCAGAGGTATATACACCCTAAGGACCAGCTCTATGATCATATGTCTCATATTCCTCTACAGATCTCTATATGGGGCTTTCTTTGTCTAAGAGAGTGCCTCACGGAATCTCACTCTCCAGTCTGTAGGCATTACTAGGCTTTTCTGAGAAAAAAAAAAAAAAAAAAAACCTGTCACCAAACTTCTGACCATATCATGCATCCATTCACTCAAAGAACAAATATTTATGTGGCACTTAATTTGTGTCAGGCACCATTCTGGTGCCTGACGATAGAGCAACGAACAAGACAGATATGATCCCTGCATTCTTGGACTTTAAAATCTAAGCAGAGCACAAAATTAAAAAGATAAATTCAAACAGCTGCTATGAAGGAAGTAAGAGAGATGATGTGAAAGGAATTGATGGGAGGAGTGTCCTTCAGATGGAGAGAGAGAAAGCAGCATATTAACTGAGACCTGAAAGAGATTACTGTATAGCATAGGGACATATTCATTACCTTGTAATAACCTATAATGGAAAAGAATCTGAAAAAGAATACATACATATGTATATGTATAACTGAATTACTTTGCTGTATACCTGAAATTAATACAATATTGTAAATCAACTCTACTTCAATTGAAAAAATAAAGGAAAAGAACTACCCCTGTCAAGAGTCAGGGAAAAGCATCCCATGCAGAGGAAACAGCTAGAGTAAACGCATGATATGGGAAAAAGTATAAGTTAAGGAAATAAAAGTTGCAGAGTGGCTGGATAGAGTGAAATAGCAAGTGACATAAAGAGTTCAAGCAGTAGGCAAGTGCTGGATGAGTAGATCCTCATGGGACATGGCAAGGCAACAGGACTTTACTCTGACCTCAGTGAGCTGATCGTTTGGAAGGTTTTAATTCAGGGAGTATTATATGTCAGCTCGGTTTTAAGAAGAACCCTCTGGCTGTGGTCAAAAGCATAGATTAAAAAAAAGCATGAGAGGAAGTAGAAACAGACCAGTTAGCAGGCTACTCCTATGGTCTAGTTGAGAGAGTTGTTGGTTACTTAACACTGAGTTGATGGCTATAGAGATAGAAATTGTGAACTGGTTCAAGATATATTTTGAAATACAATAGACAAGGCATATTGATAGAATTGATATGAATGGTGAGTTAAAGGAAGAAATCAAAGATGACAACATTTTTTAATGAAAATTTTCAAACTTAGAAATGGACTGAGTAATGACCAGCCATGTTCTCACCATGAAGACTGTACAACTAACATTTTACTATATATAATTTATCACATAACCATCCAACTATCCATCCCACTGTCCATGCATCAATTCATGTTATTTTTTGATGCTGTCAGGGTGAAAAAAAAAGTTGAGAACATCAGAGCATTTCACCCCCACCCCCTACTATAGTATGCATATTATTAACCATAATAATAAGAACCATATATTTTGGTTCTTTTATTTTTATAGGAAAAATCTGCATACAATGAAATGCAAAAATCTCAAGTATACCATTTAATGAGTTTTAAGAAATGCATACATTTATGTAATCCTAACTCAGGGTTTTTAAACCTTGACACTATTCTCAGCCTTAGGTAATTTTTTGCTGTGGAGGCTGTCCTGGGCATTCTTGGATGTTTAGCAGTACCCCTGTTCTATGCCCATGGGGTGTCAGTAGTTCCACACACCTCCCTCCTCCAGCTGTGACAACCAGAAAGGTCTCCAGACTTTGAAAAAATTAACCTGGGGGGCAAAATTGCCCCCAGTTGTTAACCACTTCCCTAATTCCTATCATGATATAGATTATCACCATCATCCAGAAAGTTTCCCCATGTACCCACCCAGCAAATCCCCACCCACCCCTCTCTCAGAGGTAACTAATATTCTAAGTTTTTGCCACATAAATTAGTTTTGCCTGTTCTAGAATTTCATATAAGTGAAATCATACTGTATGTGCTCTTCTGTGGAAGGCTTTTTTCAATAAGCATAAAGTTTTTGAGATTCATCAATGTTGCTGTGTATACCAGTACTTTGCTCCTTTTTAATGTTAAGCAGTATTCTATTGTATTACTATACCCAAGTTTGTTTAGTCATTCACTTGCAGATGCAGAATTTTATATATTAGGAATAAACCTGATATGAACATTCTCATATAATTCTTTTTGTGGATATGTTTTCATTTCCCTTAGGTAAGAGCAGAATTGCTGAATTACAGGATACATATATATTGTTAAGAAACTGCCAGACCTTCTTACTAAGCAGTTATACTATTTTACACTTCCATCAGTAACGTATGAGAGTTCCAGTTTTTCCATATCCTTGCCAACACTTGGTATTGTCAGTGATTTTAATTTTAGCCATCCTGGTGTGTGTTTAGCATATCTTACTGTGGTTTTAATTTTTATTTCCTTGGTAATTCTAATGCTGAGTGTTTTTTCATATGTTTATTGGTCATTCACATAGTTTCTTTGCGAAGTATCTGTTTAAAAGGTTTGCTCATTTAAAAAATTGGGTTGTAGTTTCATTACTAACAGGATTTCTTTATATATACTGGATATCAGTCCTTTGTCTCATGTATGTTTTATGAATATTTTATGCAGGTCTGTGGATGGTCTATTAATAATGTCTTTTGATAGGCAGAAATATTTTAATTTTGATGAAATCAAATTTCCCAATTATTTCTTTTTGGTTATTATTTTAGGTGTAATTGTAGACTCCCTATTCTGTTCCATTACCTATTTGTAAATCCTTTTGCCAATACCGCACTTTCTTGACTGCTGTGACTTGGTAATAAATTTTGAAGCCAGGTTAAGTCCTCTAACTCTGTCCTTCTTCAAGATTGCTTTGAGTATTCTAAATCCTTTGCATTTCCATACAAATGTTAAAATCAGCCTATTAATTTCTTTAAAAAGAAAAGTCTGTTAGGATTACTATTGGGACTGCATTGAATCTATAGGTTATTTTGGAGAGAATCAGCACATTAATAGTAATAGGTCTTCTAACCAATGTACATGGTATATTTAACTAGTTCTCTAATTTTTCCTAACTGTTTTGTAATTTTTAATGTAGTGGTCTCGTTAAACTTGTTCCTACGTATATTATGCTTTTTGACTCTGTCGTGAAAGGAATTTTGCTTTAATTTCATTTTCCTCTTTTATGCAGTTAAATATGGAAAATGCAATTGATTTTGTATACTGATCCTGTATCCTGAGACACTGATAAATTCAAATGTTAGTTATAGCGGCTTTTTTGAAGGTTCATTAAGCTCTTCAAAGTTGACAATCATGTCATATGTGAATAAAGACATATTAACTTCATTTCTCATCTGTATGCCTTTTATTTCCTTGTCTTTTCTTATTGCAACGTCTAAGATTTACAATAAAATATTAATAGAAGTGGTGAGAGTGGACATCCCTAACTTCTTTGTGGTCTTGGAAGAAAGCATTCAATATTTCACCATAAAGAATAATGTGCTGGTTTGTCATAGATGTATTTTATCAGAATGAGGAAATTCTGTCTATTCCTAGAATGCTGAGAATTTTTATCAAGGAATAGATGTTAATTTTGTCAAATGATTGTTTTTCTCCATCTATTGAGATAATCGTATGTTTTTGTCCTTTATTCTATTAGCATGGTGAGTTACATTGATTGACTTTCTAATATTAAACCAAATATTATCAGGGATAAACCTCACATGGTATTATCCATTTTATGTGCTGTTGGATTTTATTTGCTGATATTTTAAGAATTTTTGCATCTATGATCATGAAGTACATTGGAGAGTAATTTTATTTTTTGTAATGTCTTTGTCAGGTTTTCCAATCAGGATTTTTCATAGTTTTTTAATTTGGGCAACTGGTTGAATAGTCTTCTAAGATGGAAAAGAGTGGCAAGAACATGTTTGGGGGAGTTGGGAATCACGAGGTCCATTTTATACTTGTTTAGCTGAAATCCTATTCAACATCCAAGGGAAAATGTCAAGTAGATAGTGGCATAAACAAATTTATAGCCTAATAAAAGGGCTGGCAAGTTAAGTGTGAGAGTTATCAGTATCTAGATGATATTTAAATCCACAAAAATGGATGAGACAACGTACTACATGGGTGTAAATTGAGAAGAGAGTGGAGGGAAAGCTCTGGGACACTTTAACATTTGGAAATTCATTAGGGGAGTAAGAGAAAATAAAAGACTGAGAAAGAACAGCCTGTAAGGGAGGAGGAAAATTGGGAGCTTGTGGTTCACAGAATTCAAAAAATGAAAGTGTTTTGTGTTGAATGCTGCTGAGAGTTCAATAAGATGAGGACAGAGAACTGACAATGATTTGGCAACATGGAGTCACTGGAGACAATGACATGAATCTTTCTGGGGGCTGGAGGTGGGGTGGAACAAAGGTAGACTGCAGCGTGTTAAAGACAGAATGGGAAGTGAGGGAAAGATGAGAGTATCACCAACTTGTTACAGAATTTTTCCTGCGAACAGTAGCAGAGAAATAGGGCTGGAGAGGATGAGGAGTGAAGAAACAATGAGGAAAGAGTATTGCAACCTTTGAGGTAAGTAAGCAAGACAAAACAGAAGACAGGAGAATTTCACTTAAAATATTTGTGATAGTGGAGAGAGCTGTGGACAAAGGATCAGACCACGGTTGTTTCCAGCTTTAAAGTTAATCAACTACATGACTGAGGGCAGGTCATTTCCTTTTCTCTGAGCTTCAGTCTTCTCCTTGGTAAATGGATGTCTTTTGGACTAGATATAAAACAAGATGGTTTAAATATTCCTCAACTCCTGTGACTTCTCTGACAGGTCTCAAAATTAAATTGGTCTCTAATCTGTTATGCTTACATCTTAAAACTTATGGTAATTTTGTTTTATCTACTGTGTCTCTTAATTGTTTGGTTTACCTGTATTTTGTAAGCAGTATTAAAATGAGAGGCCAAGTCTACTTTATTACTCTACAAAAGAAGATATACAGAAAGTGAGAATTCTATTTATGTGAAAATAAGCTGTAAAGAGGAGAAGTCAGGCCAGCATGAGAAAGTTCCAGGGGAAAAAAGTGGATACAGAGCCAGGGGAATTTCCTAAACAGAGGAAACACAGCCACAGATGCTTTTTAAGATCCCTTACAGCCTTTACAGCAAATGGAAGAGAGATGATAAGGGTGCTTGAAGGTTAATGACAATCATCCAATCACATCATGGTAGATGAAGCGCATTTGATAAACTATAATAACTAGTCACTAAAATAACTAGGCCAATCAAATTATCTTGTTTGTTAAGATAAATGTATTAGATTAGCCATTTTACTAAATCCACAGATTAATGTTTAACTAATTAAACTCATTTCTTCAAAAAGAAGTGATTAATTGTGTTGATGTAGTGTCAAGTAAACAGGACAAGTTGATTTGGAGAGGAACAAAAATTAAATAGATTTTTCTGCAAAGAATATGTATATTTAAATAGACTCAGAAGTCAAGACATCACCATGGATCTGTTGAGTTTTTACAATTCAATGTTTTCTTTCTACAATTATTAGACACTAGGAGGGAAACAAAGAAACTTAGAGGAAATGATTCCTGCTTTTAGTAGCTTCTAACTGAATTGAAGATAGAGAAAACAGTAGTGAATATACTGACTAATATATCTTCATGCCTAACTGGGGAAAAGACTAGAAAATTAGTAATTGTGCAGAAGAAATGGGATATTATAGGGCAAAAGGTAATAAGAGAAGGGTCATGGAAGATGTGGATTTTAAGTACATTAAAGGCATTAATAGAATTGAGAATTAGAACACATTTGTTTAGTGACAAAATCCAATATGAACTGTATCAGGCATAAACTGGAACTTGCAGAAGATACAAGTAATCAAAAGGATTAGCAACTATAGTGGCAGGTACACAAGTACCTTCAGGACCCCTTCCCTCCTTTTTCTCATCTCTACCTACTTCTTTTGGTTTCTCAGCTTCATCTCAGTTCACATCCAGTGGAGGATCAGAGAAAAAGACAAAAAACCCCACAAAATCACAAAAGAGTGCAGCAAACCAGGTAAAGTATGTATACAGGTGGGAAAAGACAAGCTTATTGTTTTTCCATGTAACTCCAACTTCATTAGGTGACCGAACCCCCTTCTTTCACGGTTCAGCTATCTGAAGGAGAAACTGAATGAGAGGGAGACTACAGTTAAGAAGCAGAAGTAAGAAATCAGTAAATATAAGAAAGAAGGAGCAATCAAAGACATTTTTTAAATGCCAGTTTTAATGTAATCAAATTATCAGATGCATCAAAAAGAAAAAGAATACAGAAAAGTTCAGGGAGAAAACAGTCTTTTAAAGTAGATTGGAGGAGACCTTCAAGATGGCAGAAGAGTAAGACGTGGAGATCACCTTCCTCCCCACAAATACATCAGAAATACATCTACATGTGGAACAACTCCTACAGAAAACCTACTAAACGCTGGCAGAAGGCCTCAGACCTCCCAGAAGGCAAGAAACTCCCCACCCACCTGGGTAGGGCAAAAGAAAAAAGAAAAAACAAAGACAAAAGAAGAGGGACAGGATCTGCACCTCTGGGAGGGAGCTGTGAAGGAGGAAATGTTTCCACACACTAGGAAGCCCCTTCACTGGTGGAGACAGGGGGTGGTGGGGTGGGGGGGGAAGCTTCAGAGCCACGGAGGAGAGCCCAGCAACAGGGGTGCAGAGGGCAGCGGAGAGATTCCCACACAGAGGACTGGTGCCGACCAGCACTCACCAGCCTGAGAGGTTTGTCTGCTAACCCGCTGGGACGGGGCGGGGGGTGCTGGGAGCTGAGGCTCAGGCTTTGGGGGTTGGATCCCAGGGAGAGGACTGGGGTTGGCTGTGTGAACACAGCCTGAAGGGGGCTAGTGCGCCACAGCTAGCTGGGAAGGAGTCTGGGAAAAAGTCTGGAACTGCCTAAGAGGCAAGAGACCATTGTTTCGGGGTGCGCGAGGAGAGAGGATTCACAGCACCACCTAAAAGAGCTCCAGAGACGGGCACAAGCCGCGGCTATCAACACGGACCCCAGAGACAGGCATGAAATGCTAAGGCTGCTGCTGCTGCCACCAAGAAGCCTGTGTGCAAGCACAGGTCACTATCCACACCTCCCCTCCCGGGAGCCTGTGCAGCCCGCCACTGCCAGGGTCCTGAGATCCAGGGACAACTTCCCCGGGAGAACAAACAGCATGCCTCACGCTGTTGCAACGTCATGCTGGCCTCTGCCACCGCAGGCTCGCCCCACATTCCGTACCCTTCCCTCCCCCCGGGCTCAGTGAGCCAGAGCCCCCTAATCAGCTGCTACTTTAACCCCGTCCTGTCTGGGGGGGAACAGACGCCCTCAGGCGACCTACATGCAAAGGCGGGGCCAAATCCAAAGCTGAACCCCAGGAGCTGTGCGAACAAAGAAGAGAAAGGGAAATCTCTCTCAGCAGCCTCGGGAGCAGCAGATTAAATCTCCAAAATCAACTTGATGTACCCTGCATCTCTGGAATACCTGAATAGACAATGAATCATTCAAAAATTGAGGCGGTGGACTTTGGGAGCAACAATATATATATTTTTTTCCTTTTCCTCTTTTTGTGAGTGTGTATGTGTATGCTGCTGTGTGTGATTCTGTCTGTATGGCTTTGCTTTTACCATTTGTCCTAGCGTTCTGTCTGTCCGTTTTTTTTTTCTTTTAGTAAAGTTTTTAGCGCTTGTTACCATTGATGGATTTGTTGTTTGCTTTGGTTGCTCTCTTTTTACTTTTTTAATTACTTTTTAATTTTTTTATTTTTAATAATTATTTTTCATTTTTTATGTTAATAACTTTATTTTATTTCTTTTTTATCTCTTTCTTTTTTTTCTCCATTTTCTTCTGAGCCATGTGGCTGCCAGGGTCTTGGTGCTCTGGCCAGGTGTCAGGCCTGTGCCTCTGAGGTGGGAGAGCTGAGTTCAGGACATTGGTCCACCAGACACCTCCCAGCTCCACGTAATATCAAATGGCGAAACCTCTCCCAGAGATCTGAATGTCAATGCCAAGACCCAGATCCACTCAACGACCAGCAAGCTACAGTGCTGGACACCCTATGCCAAACAACTAGCAAGACAGGAACACAACCCCACCCATTAGCATAGAGGCTGGCTAAAATCATAATAAGGTCACAGACACCCCAAAACACACCACCGGACGTGGTGCTGCCCACCAGAAAGACAAGATCCAGCCTCATCCACCAGAACATAGGCACCAGTCCCCTCCACCAGGAAGCCTACACAACCCACTGAACCAACCTTAGGCACTGGGGTCAGACACCAAAAACAACAGGAACTACGAACCTGCAGCCCACAAAAGGAGACCCCAAACACAGTAAGTTAAGCAAAATGAGAAGACAGAGAAACACACAGAAGATGAAGGAGCAAGGTAAAAACCCACCAGACCTAAAATGAACAGGAAATAGGCAGCCTACCTGAAAAAGAATTCAGAGTAATGATAGTAAAGATGATCCAAAATCTTGAGAATTGAGAAAATACAAGAAACATTTAACAAGGATCTAGAAGAACTAAAGAGTAAACAAACAATGATGAACAACACAATAAAAGAAATTAAAAGTTCTCTAGAAGGAATCAATAGCAGAATAACTGAGGCAGAAGAACGGATAAGTGACCTGGAAGAGAAAATAGTGGAAATAACTACTGCAGAGCAGAATAAAGAAAAAAGAATGAAAAGAATTGAGGACAGTCTCAGAGACCTCTGGGACAACATTAAACGTATCAACATTTGAATTATAGGGGTCCCAGAAGAATAAGAGAAAAGGAAAGGGACTGAGAAAATATTTGAAGAGATTATAGTTGAAAACTTCCCTAATGTGGGAAAGGAAATAGTTAATCAAGTCCAGGAAGCGCAGAGAGTCCCATACAGGATAAATCCAAGGAGAAAAATGGCAAGACATATTAATCAAACTATCAAAAATTACACACAAAAAAAATACTAAAAGCAGCAAGGGAAAAATAACAAATAACATATAAGGGAATCACCATAAGGTTAACACCTGATCTTTCAGCAGAAACTCTGCAAGCCAGAAGGGAGTGGCAGGACATATTTAAAGTGATGAAAGGGAAAAACCTACAACCAAGATTACTCTACCCAGCAAGGATCTCATTCAGATTCAACGGAGAAATTGAAACCTTTACAGAGAAGCAAAAGCTAGGAGAATTCAGCACCACCAAACCAGTTTTACAACAAACACTAAAGGAACTTCTCTAGGCAGGAAACACAAGAGAAGGAAAAGACCTACAATAACAAACCCAAAACAATTAAGAAAATGGTAATAGGAACATACATATTGATAACTACCTTAAATGTAAATGGATTAAATGATCCAACCAAAAGACATAGACTGGCTGAATGGATACAAAAATAAGACCCATATATATGCTGTCTACAAGAGACCCACTTCAGACCTTGGGACACATACAGACTGAAAGTGAGGGGATGGAAAAACATATTCCATGCAAATGGAAATCAAAAGAAAGCTGGAGTAGCAATTCTCACGTCAGACAAAATAGACTTTAAAACAAAGACTATTACAAGAGACAAAGAAGGACACTACATAATGATCAAGGGACCAATCCAAGAAGAAGATATAACAATTGAAAATATGTATGCATCCAACACAGGAGTACCTCAATACATAAGGCAAACGCTAACAGCCATAAAAGGGGAAATCAAAAGTAACACAATCAGCGTAGGGGACTTTAACACCCCACTTTCACCAATGGACAGATCATCAAAAATGAAAATAAATATGGACACACAAGCTTTAAGTGATACATTATACAAGATGGACTTCATTGATATTTATAGGACATTCCATCCAAAAACAACAGAATACACTTTCTTCTCAAGTGCTCATGGAACATTCTCTAGGATAGATCATATCTTGGTCACAAATCAAGCCTTGATAAGTAAGAAAATTGAAATCATATCAAGTATGTTTTCTGACCACAACGCTATGAGACAAGATATCAATTACAGGAAAAAAATCTGTAAAAAATACAAATACATGGAAGCTAAACAATACACTACTATATAACCAAGAGATCACTGAAGAAATCAAAGAGGAAATAAAAAAAAAAAACCTAGAAACAAATGACAATGAAAACATGACAACCAAAAACCTATGGGATGCAGCAAAAGCAGTTCTAACAGGAAGTTTATAGCAATAAAATCCTACCTCAAGAAACAAGAAACATCTCAAATAAAAAACCTAACCTTACACCTAAAGCAATTAGAGATAGAAGAACAAAAAACCCCCAAAGTTAGCAAAGGAAAGAAATCATAAGGATCAGATCAGAAATGAAGTAAACAATAGCAAAGATCAATAAAACTAAAAGCTGGTTGTTTGAGAAGATAAACAAAATTGATAAACCATTAGCCAGATTCATCAAGAAAGAAAGGGAGAAGACTCAAATCAATAGAATTAGAAATGAAAATGGAGAAGTAACAACTGACACTGCAGAAATACAAAGGATCATGAGACATTACTACAAGCAACTATATGCCAATAAAATGGACAACCTGGAAGAAATGGACAAATTGTTAGAAAAGCACAACCTTCCGAGTCTGAACCAGGAAGAAATAGAAAATATAAACAGACCAATCACAAGCACTGAAGTTGAGACTGTGATTAAAAATCTTCAACAAACAAAAGGCCAGGACCAGACGGCTTCACAGGCGAATTCTATCAAACATTTAGTGAAGAGCTAACACCAATTCTTCTCAAACTCTTCCAAAATATAGCAGAGGGAGGAACACTCCCAAACTCATTCCACGAGGCCACCAGCACCCTGATACCAAAACCAGACGAAGATGTCACAAAGAAAGAAAACTACAGGCCAATATCACTGAAGAACACAGATGCAAAAATCCTCAAGAAAATACTAGCAAACAGAATCCAACAGTATATTAAAAGGATCATACACCATGATCAAGTGGGGTTTATCTCAGGAATGCACGGATTCTTCAATATATGCAAATCAATCAATGTGATATACCATATTAACAAATTGAGGAATAAAAACCATATGATCATCTCAATAGATGCAGAAAAAGATTTCGACAAACTTCAACACCCATTTATGATAAAAACCCTCCAAAAAGTAGGCATAGAGGGAACTTACCTCAACATAATAAAGGCCATATATGACAAACCCACAGCCAACATCAGTCTCAATGGTGAAAAACTGAAACCATTTCCACTAACATCAGGCAGAAGACAAAGTTGCCCACTCTCACCACTATTATTCAACATAGTTTTGGAAGTGTTAGCCACAGCAAACAGAGAAGAAAAAGAAATAAAAGGAATCCAAATTGGAAAAGAAGAAGTAAAGCTGTCACTGTTTGCAGATGACATGATAGGATACATAGAGAATCCTAAAGATGCTACCAGAAAACAACTAGATCTCAGCAATAAATTTGGTAAAGTAGCAGGATACAAAATTAAGGCACAGAAATCTCACGCATTCCTATACACTAATGATGAAAAATCTGAAAGAGAAATTAAGGAAACACTCCCATTTACCACTGCAACAAAAAGAATAAAATACCTAGGAATAAACCTACCTAAGGAGACAAAAGACCTGTATGCAGAAAACTATAATACACTGATGAAAGAAATTAAAGATGATACAAAAAGATGGAGAGATATACCATGTTCTTGGATTAGAAGAATCAACATTCTGAAAATGACTATACTACCCAAAGCAATCTACAGATTCAATGCAATCCTTATCAAACTACCAATGGCATTTTCAGAGAACTAGAACAAAAAACTTTACAATTTGTATGGAAATACAAACGACCCCAAATAGCCAAAGAAATCTTGAGAAAGAAATACGGAGCTGGAGGAATCAGGCTCCCTGACTTCAGACTATACTACAAAGCTACTGTAATCAAGAGAGTATGGTCCTGGCACAGAAAAAGAAACATAGATCAATGGAACAGGATAGAAAGCCCAGAGATAAACCCACACATATATCATCACCTTATTTTTGATAAAGGAGGCTAGAATATACAATGGAAAAAAGACAGCCTCTTCAATAAGTGGTGCTGGGAAAACTGGACAGCTACATGTAAAAGAATGAAATTACAACACTCCCTAACACCATACACAAAAAATAAACTCAAAATGGATTAAAGACCTAAATGTATGGCCAGACACTACAAAACTCTTAGCGGAAAACACAGGTAGAGCACTCTATGACATAAATCACAGCAAGATCCTTTTTGACCTACCTCCTAGAGAAATGGAAATAAAAACAAAAATAAACCAAATGGGACCTCATGAAACTTAAAAGCTTTTGAACAGCAAAGGAAACCATAAACAAGACCAAAAGACAACCCTCAGAATGGGAGAAAATATTTGCAAATGAAACAACAGACAAAGGATTAATCTGCAAAATATACAAGCAGCTCATGAGCTCAATACCAAAAACAAACAACCCAATCCAAAAATGAGCAGAAGACCTAAGTAGACATTTCTCCAAAGAAGATATACAGATTGCCAACAAACACCTGAAAGAATGCTCAACATCATTAATCATTAGAGAAATGCAAATCAAAACTACAATGAGGTATCACCTCACACCAGTCTGAATGGCCATCATCAAAAAATCTACAAACAATAAATACTGGAGAGGGTGTGGAGAAAAGGGAACCCTCTTGCACTGTTGGTAGGAATGTAAATTGATACAGCCACTATGGAGAACATTATGGAGGTTCCTTAAAAAACTAAAAATAGAACTACCATACGACCCAGCAATCCCACTACTGGGCATATACCCTGAGAAAACCATAATTCAAAAAGAGTCGTGTACCACAATGTTCACTGCAGCTCTATTTACCATAGTCAGGACATGGAAGTAACCTAAGTGTCCATCGACAGATGAATGGATAAAGAAGATGTGGCACAAATATACAATGGAATATTATTCAGCCATAAAAAGAAATGAAATTGAGTTATTTGCACTGAGGTGGATGGACCTAGAGACTGCCATACAGAGTGAAGTAAGTCAGAAAGAGAATAATAAATACCGTATGGTAACACATATATATGGAATCTAAAAAAAAAAAAAAAAAAAAAAAAGAATAAAGACGCAGATATAGAGAATGGACCTGAGGACATGGGGAGGGGGAAGGGTAAACTGGGACGAAGTGAGAGAGTGGCATGGACTTATATACACTTCCTAATGTAAAACAGATAGCTAGTGGGAAGCAGCCGCATAGCACAGGGAGATCAGCTCGGTGCTTTGTGACCACCTACAGGGGTGGGATAGGGAGGGTGGGAGGGAGATGCAAGAGGGAAGAGATATGGGGATATATGTATATGTATAGCTGATTCACTTTGTTATAAAGCAGAAATTAACACATCATTGTAAAGCAATTATACTCCAATAAAGATGTTAAAAAAATAAAATAAAAAATAAAGTAGATTGGAGGCAGTTCAAATCAAATTGAAAAGAGATTTAGAAATAAGTGAATTAAAAGAAAATGGAACTTCATCTTCCCGCCATGTTGGAGCAATTCGTACCCGACTAGCGCCCTCACCATAAACCGTGGTCTGCTGGTAAATGTTGAAGAACCAGTTCTCTAATAAAGAAAAGAAATCCTTGTTTTATAACACTTGCCTGTTTCCATTACATACATACTCCCCCTATGGCTGATTTCAAGCCACAAATGGTTTAACAATTGGCTGGCAAAATTCCTAAAAATTTAAAATTTGCTTTTCATGAGCTGGCATGGGCTAACTCCAAGACACCTTAAATTGCTATAAAACTCAGTAAAATATTAAGGAAAATTATTTTTAGGCATTGGTAAACCGGGAAGCTTACATAATGAGCACGAAGTGTACCAGCTACCACCCCACTCTGTTTTCTGCCTGGGGAAAATTTCCCAAAACAGGTGGAGCTAGACCTGGAGTCTAAATAGAATATAGCATTCCACCTGAGCTAAAGAGTCTCGCATTCATTTGGATATAGGGAGGGGGCTGAAATCTGAGCAGCCTTCTAATAAATAGGAGGGATCTGTGCAGAAGTGAGAACCAGAAATCTAAGTAGGGCTCTCCAGTGAGTCCTTGGCTGAGGGCTGGGCTGTACAGGTGCAAGGAGAGACTACACGAGGCTTATAAAAAAGTAATTGCTATGGGGCTGAGAACAGAAAAGAAATACTAAAAGTCAAACAGAGTTATGAGTTATATTAGAGTCTGGACTAGCCAGGGTGGAGACACCATCTTAAAATACTGTTAACACCTCATTAGCACTCAGCATCCAGCAGAGACTTCAGAAAAGCCATACATTAGTGGGAAGGAATGATATATTTAAAGTGCTGAAGGAAAAACAACAACAACAACAACAACAGTCAGCCCAGAACTCTATAACCAACCAGCAAATATTTCTCTACAAAATGAGGATGAAATGAAGACACTTTCTTTCCAAAAACATCTAAGAAATCTGTTGTCTACAGACCAGTACTTCAAGAAATGTTAAAGAACATCTTTCGGGTTGAAGGGAAGTGATACTAAAGATTTGCAAGACTTCGATTATAAAAACTATAAAATATTTTGGAAAAAAAATTTGAAGAAAAATTTAAAGGAAATTTAAAAAAATAGAGATATACCACATTCATGGACTGAAGGACTCAATATTTTTTTTCCCTTAAGGAAAAGGAAATAATTTTATTATTGTAGTATAATTGCTTTACAATGTTGTTAGTTTCTGCTGTACAACGAAGTGAATCAGCTATATGTATACATTTATCCCCTCCCTCTTGGACCTTCCTCCCATCTCCCCCATCCCACCCATCTAGGTCATCACAGAGCACCAAGCTGAGCTCCCTGTGCTATACTGCAGGTTCCCACTAGCTAGCTATATTATACATGGTAGTGTATTTATGTCAAACTTAATCTCCCAATTCATCCCACCCTCCTCTTCCCCCTGCTCCATGTCCACATGTCCATTCTCTGCATCTGTGTCTCTATTCCTACCCTGAAAATAGGTTCATTTGTAATCTTCTCCTAGATTCCACATATATGCATTAATATACAATATTTGTTTTTCTCTTTCTGACTTACTTCATTCTGTATGACAGACTCTAGGTCTGTCCATTCCATCCACATCTCTACAAATGACCCTATTTCATTCCTTTTTATGGCTGACTAATACTCCATTGTATATATGTACCACATCTTCTTTATCCATTCCTCTGTTGATGGGCATTTAGGTTGCTTCCAAGTCCTGGCTATTGTAAATAGTGCTGCTATGAACATTGGGGTGCATGTGCTTTTTTGAATTATCTTTTTCTCTGGGTATATGCCCAGTAGTGGGATTGCTGGGTCATATGGTAGTTTTATTTTTAGTTTTTTAAGGAACATCCATACTATTTTCCATAGTGGCTGTATTAAATTACATTCCCACCAACAGTGTATGAGGGCTCCCTTTTCTCCACACCCTCTCCAGCATTTATAGTTTGTAGATTTTTTGGTGATGGCCATTCTGACAAGTGTAAGGTGATACCTCACTGTAGTTTTGATGTGCATTTCTCTAATAATTCGTGATGTTGAGCAGCTTTTCATGTGCCTCTTGGCCATCTATATGTCTTCTTTGGAGAAACGTCTATCTAGGTCTTCTACCCATTTATTGATTGGGTTGTTTTTTTGATATTGAGCTGCATGAGCTGTTTGTATATTTTGGAGATTAATCCTTCGTCCGTTGCTTCATTTGCAAATATTTTCTCCCATTCTTAGGGTTGTCTTTTTGTCTTGTTTATGGTTTCCTTTGCTGTGCAAAAGGTTTTAAGTTTCATTAGGTCCCATTTGTTTAGTTTTGTTTTTATTTTCATTACTCTAGGAGGTGGGTCAAAAAAGATCTTGCTGTAATTTATGTCAAAGATTGTTCTTCCTATGTTTTCCTCTAAGAGTTTTATAGTGTCCGGTCTTACATTTAGGTCTTTAATCCATTTTGAGTTTATTTTTGTGTATGGTGTTAGGGAGTGTTGTAATTTCATTCTTTTACATGTAGCTGTCCAGTTTTCCCAGCACCACTTATTGAAGAGGCTGTCTTTCCTCTGTTGTATATTCTTGTCTCCTTAGATTAGGTGACCATAGGTGTGTGGGTTTAAAAAAGATAAATTAGACTCCATCAAAATTAAAACTTTAGTTTTTCAGAAGATACCATTAAGAAATGAACAGGCAAGCCAAAGACTTGGAGAAAATACTTGCAATACATATATCTAACAAAAGATTTGTGTCACAAGTCATTAAAGAAAAGTCTTCTAACTCAATAATAAGAAGACAAGCAAGCCAATTTACAAAAATGTGGGAAATGTTTACAAGACACTTCATAAGAGGAGATAAACAATGGCCAGGAAGTACATAAAGAGAGACTCAACATCATGAGTCACTAGAGAAACACATATTAAAACCACAGTGATATACCCTGTCACTGGAATGATGAAAATTAAAACTGATATAATACCAAATGTAATATGATTATGGAACAACTGGAACTTTCATACATTGCTGTTTGGAGTGTAAAGTGACATAGCCACTTTAGCAAACAGTTTAGCAGTTTCTTAAAAAGTTAAGCATACACTAACCATATGACCCAATAAGTGTATCCTTAGGTATTTCTCCAAGAGAAAAAAATATATACCATATACACATCCATATAAATGCTCATAGTGACGGTTCATAACAGCTTCATTGACAATAGAAAAGTTGAAATAACTCAAATGTCCATCAAGGGTGAAAGGATAAATAAATTATATATTGAATACAGAAACAACTGTGTATATTCCCACAATGAAATACTACTCTGCAATACAATGAATGTTCATTCAACAAATGTTACATTCAGCAACATGGAAGAAAAAAATTTTTTAATTATGCTGAGCAAAAGAAACCATATACAAAAAGTATATACTGTATGTAAAGTATACAGTAACTCCAATTGAATGAAGTCTAGAACATGTAAAACAAATCTAAAATGATAGGGATCAGATCTGTGTTTGGAGCAAGAGACAGAGGAAATTGATTTTAAATGGGCATGAAAGAACTCTCTGGAATAATGGGAATGTTCTATGTTTTGATTGGGGTGCTGGATACATGGTACATATACGTACAAAACGTCATCAAACTTAAAATTTGTACATTTTATTTTATGTAAAATATGGCCCAATAAAGTTGATTTTTAAAAATGAAAATAGAAGGAATAAGCATAAGAATAGCTACTACTTACCAGTGTTTTGTATGTCTCAGACACTGTGTAGGATGCTTGTATATAGCTACTACTTACCAGTGTTTTGTATGTCTCAGACACTGTGTAGGATGCTTGTATATACCACTCGATTCTTCGAGCATCCTTCAAGGTAGGAGTTATTATGAAAACGGAGGTTGAGAGCAATGAAGTAACTTGCTCAAGGTGACACAGAAGGGCAGTGACCCACAAGAAGGCCCAGGGGAAGAATTCTGTGGAAAAGCAGAAATCAAAACTGTTAGAAGGAAATGATGGGAACAAGACATAACTTCTGAAACTAGAGGGAAGAATCAAAAGGTGTTTGTAGAGGCAAATATGTATGAAGAAAGACAGCTAGCTGGATATGGGGGATTTATCTTTGACGAGCTTGGTCTTCTCAATAAAGTAGAAGATGGGATTGCCTGTTAGAGGGGGCTGAAACATGAGGAGAAATCTGGAATAGTCCCAACAGAAATAAGAAAGGATTGATGGGCAGCAACGAAGACCCTCTCCAAGGGAGGGAAAATGAGGCATGTACTGAGATAGCTCTACTGGACTCTTCCACTTTCTCTGGCAGGTTCTGCAAAATAGGAACATCAGTGATGAAAGTGATGGTGGACACAGCCTAAGACAATGTAAATCTGTCCCAGGCAAGAGCGACCCAGAGGCCTCTAGGAGAGGGTAAGTAAAGCCTTCTCAGTTGAAGTTTAAAATATCCACTATCTTGACCATCCTAGCCGAGGGGAAAACTGCCAATTCTCTCTCTTTTGTAATTGTAATACGTGACTTACTAGGATTCTGTCAACCTACTAAACTGGAAATGGAATAAAATAAAATAGAGTAGAAATTTTAGCTGAACCAATTAAAATATTCTGTAGGAGTCTTTGCTGTCCAAGCAATATTATGTACCTCTGAATAAATTGGGTCTGGGCCCTGGTTTGTTATTTTTAATTTGGACTAATATAGTTGACATAAAAGACTAAAATTTGGAGGTTATTCAGTCACTCACGTCCTCATCAAAATTCCAACATGTCAAAAATTGACATCACCTTCACCATCTCAATTTCCTCTGTTACTGCCAATATTTGCCTCATACTCTTCCTTCCCAGACTTGAGACAGAGGTCTCTGGACCTAAGAATTGTCCCCCTTCACCCCTCAGCCCCTATCCTTTTCTCCTATTCCTCTGTCAAGAACTAATGCCACATCTTGCTAATAGGTGCTACGCATGAAGATGGTTCTGTAGTCAGCTACGTTTGGGAAACACTGTGTTAAACATAGCTACAAGGTTTTGCTACAGGACCTTTCAGAAATTTTAATGTGTTTCTGTGCACTGTGAATCTCCAAGGGAGAGATAAAATATTTGATCATGGAACCCCTGTGGCTGTAGCATTGCCTGAAATTCACCCTGGGAAGCATTGGCCTAAATCGCAGTAACTACCCCCTAGCCATCCTCTCTGTCTTCAGTGTCTGATGTCCCAATCCATCTTAAATACAGCTGTGGGGAATTAGCTCAAACCACATTTTCCTTGAGCTGGTCCTCAGCTGTAAAAGCTTTGATGACCACACAGAGTACCTATAATGCCACATCCGAGCCCCTCCTGGTATGACCGGCGAAGCTCTCCTTACTCAAAAGTGAGAAACCACACAGCTGACAAGGATGTCACATGCTCTCAGTGGAAGGAAGTTACTGTTTCCAGAATGCATATGGCCTTAGAGTTTACATTTTAAACACAAGATGAGTGAAAAAAGCCTAGATGACCCTCCCTTTGGGGGAGGAGGAGGAGACCTGGAGATCAGGTTTGCCCATGGTTTTTGCCCGGATTCTAAACACTGTGGGTTACGTGCAGACCAGCAGATAAGAAGTGAGTCAGAACAGGGATGGTGGGGGGGTCACTTGCCAACATCTTCTGAACTGGCTTAGCTCTACCAACAGCAGAGAGACTTTCCTTCACTAAGCACCTTACTTCATTCAGGAGTAACACAGCCCAGTGCCACCCCAGCACCCCCGTAGGTACCCAAAGCTATAGACAAGTTCCCACAGTCGAGCCTGGGAGGCAGCACCACCAGTAGCCTAATGCTGCCCCTTCAAAGAAGTGCTTTGCTTTATCACATGCTATATATATACCTAAGAATTACCGAGGACCCATTTGCTCTCAAATGCTTTGACCTCAAATTATTTGAATACTTCAGGTCAAAATGTGGTGTGGACCTGAATTATCTAAATAATTAAGTTGTGTAGACACATGCTTGGTTTCAAGAGCATGTGACTGGAATAAAAAGAGCCTGTTTCTTTAAGCAGTTTTTACAAAGGCTTTCTAAAGCCCTCTCCTGTTTCATTGATTCATTTCTTTCAAGAGAGAAAGACGTGTTGATGAATGAGTTGGACTTCTGCAGGATCCCAGGAGAGGACAGGAGGGGCTGCTGGGAGAGGGAGAGGTGGGCGGCTTCTTCTTCTGCTTTGCAAAAGCTCCAGGGTCCCCAGTCTTCCCTGATTACTTTCCAAGATGCTACACTCACTGTCTGGATTGACTCGATGCCAAGAAAACCCTTCTTTCGAGCCTGGGAGAGTTCCATGCTGTGGGATTAAAAAGTAAATGAGAACAGAAAGGGATGAAGGATAGAGAGGGAAAGGAAAAGAAAGCTGAGGAAATGAGTCTATTTGCAAGTTGGGGAGTTTCTGTATCTGCTGGCTTGCTAGGCTCCAGTGATCCTTAGAAATAAAAGGGACAGCACTAATATAAAATGCCCCAATCCAGAAAGGAATAGGCTTTTGCACAGGAGGTGTCCAAGCAGTCTCTCTGCCTCTGGTCTGGCAAATAGCAGGCCCTCAATAAGAGAACAAGTGCGTGAATTTGTCTTGAAAATCAGCTGGAGACTGCAGCACCCACAAGGCTCTTCACAGGGACTTGTGGGTCTCATAGGACCCTTTTCTCATGACTGTGTAATCAGAGCTGTTAAATCTCATTCATGCCAGTAGGGAGGACAATGGAGCGACCCTGTATCACCCACCTGGCAGACTAGAGGAGCAGCAAGGTACCCATCAAAACAGGGACACATCAAAAAAAAAAGTTTTTTGATAGAATGCAATATATTTCAAAAAAACATAAAGTAATCACTGGATTACTTTATGGGACACTAGAATAGTTTCTTGTATTTATGTAACAGTTTCATGTACTTCAGATCAGTCGGCCATTGCTACAAAAATACCGTGTAATAAGCCATCCAGAATTCAGTGACTTAAAACCTCAGTAATCAATAAGTCAGCTGGGCACTGTCTCATCTAAGCTGGACTCAGCTAGTCAGGCAGGTCTTCCTCAGGCCAGAGTGGCTGGAGCAGCTCTGCTTCTCAGAGTGGGGCTGGAGACAGCTGGGTGGCTCTGCTGAACTTGTCTCTCCTTTTCCTTGCACCACCAGGCTAGCTCGGGCATGTTCTCCTCTTGGTATTGACAGAAGCACAAAAGAGGGCAAGTCCAGTGTGTAAGCACATATCAAGTGCCTGCTAGAATCCTGCCTACTAACATCTCATTGGACAGAGCCATGCCCAAATTCAAGGGGTAGGAAAGTACACACTGCCTTTTGAGAGACGCTCTGTAAAGTTACGTGGAAAAGGGTGTAGATATAGGGAGAGGTGAAACATCGGGGTCCATGGTTCCACCTATCATGATGAACCACCATCTCTTCAGTTTTAGGGCCTCTAAAGATCTTCTCTAGGCATCACTGTTTCTTCACCAGTTAGTAGCTAGATAGTGTCAGGGATGTCTCTTTGGGACTCAAGTTTCCTGATCCATAAAATAGGGATAATGTTTTCTCTGCCTGTCTCACAGGGCTGGTGTGGAGGTCAAACGATAAGATGGATGTAACAGTTCTTAGAAAGCTCTAAGGTGTTATACAGTGCAAGCTGTTACCACAATTACTACCAGAGGACAGTACCCTTTGAATGTATTGGGCTTATAGACCATACATTCTCTGTGCAGCTGCTCAGCTCTGCCATTGTATCATGAAGGCAGCCAGGGACAATATGTAAATAATGAGCATGGCTGTGTCCCAGTAAAACTTTATATACAAAAAAGGCAGCTGGCCGATGGTAATAGTTTGCAGGCCATGGTGTATGTCCATGAACTGTAGGAATGAATATTAGGATGGCTTTTCATTTGCCTGACATGCTTGGGCAAGGACCCCTTCTACAGATTCCCTCCCTCCCTCATACTCATCTTAGAGTTTAACAATCTTCACCATTAAAAGATGCATTATATATATGTATATGTATAGCTGATTCACTTTGCTGTACAGCAGAACCTAACACAACATTGTAAAGCAATTATACTCCAATAAGAATTAATTTTTAAAAAGATGCATCATAATATGTCAATTATACCTCAATAAAAAATAATAATTTTTTTTAAAAGACACATCATATTATTAAAGCTCCTCATTCTCACTTTAAGCCCGTGTTCTCTAGCTCTGAATGGGGGAGAGTCTGTTTGTTATAGATCAGGTACTTTGTACACTGTAGGTACTTCATAAAGCCAAGTTATTTTGGAATTTCTGAAATTTGAGAAGAGACGGAAAACATAATCTATTTTCTCTGGTACATAAGAAGATCCCTGGCTTCCTCCTTCCCCACTACAAGCCCCTGTGTGATCCTCTCTTGCAGAGACAGCAGGCAGAGAGAAAACATGGATCCTAGGATGTATTTGCAAGTCCCTGTTAAGGGGAGAGTCCCTTCATTTCTACTGAAGAAACAGCTGCTGCCACTGAAAGCTCTCTACAATCCACTTTGCTATTTTCAGAAATGTCTTTGCATTTTTCCTTCCCTGTCAGCCAGAGGGGTGATTCTCCATCACAATCAGGTATAAGCCTGGCTCCAGCCAACACTCTTGGGAGATGAGTGAGGAGAGCAGACTTCTCACTTCTAAGCTCTGAAAGGTCAGTAGGCCTACCTTAAAGGAGAAAATAAACAGAAAAAGAAGCTGGAGGAAATCAAGAATAGTCACACAACCCTATGATTTCTTACCTGAACTCTTCATTAGGCATTCTGAATGATCCACTTTGGAAGTGAAAACAGCTGGTGCGAAGACTGCAAAGGCAGGTGTGGGGGACTTGTTTTTATGAGAAGGCAAACAACCCAGAACTTTCCATAGGAGGCAGGCTAAGTCAGGAGCCCACTGCAGAAGATTTCATTGTCCTGGAATGATCTTCTCCACCTGAAATGAGGGTTTCAATAGTAAGTAAATTACCTGAAACTGCCTAGTGAGTCAGTGCAGGTAATGAGGACATTTGGGGTGACAAAGCTTGTATCTCCCCACTTGGTCCATAGTTTAGAAAGCAGGCAGGACCCCATATTGACTTCGTGCCGTCTCATCCACAGACCTGGAAAGGCTCTCAGGGTACATTAAACTCAGTGTGGTCATCATGGGGACAACCTTTTCAGGAACCTGCAGGAGCTCGGCAGATGCCCAGTTTTCCCAGGCTGCTCTGAGAATCAATCCCTTGTAGCACAGATCAGTCTCAAAGAGCTCCTGCTCAAAGGGAAGATTCCCTTTCTCTGTGCTCATCTGAGAATGGAGATGTGCTGAGGAACTGCCTCCCGGGAGCTGGAGCCCTGGGTGGGGCATTCACTCTGCCTGGCTTACAACCAGGTCTGGCTGCCATTTGTGGCACACAAATTCCATATGACTAACCAACCTGGCTCACTGATGCTCTGGCTTTACAAGCTATCTCCTATGCATCCTTCTCTCTGTTTTCCTCCCAATCACAGCTTTCAACTAAATGCTGCCTCCCTGCTGCCAGCCTCTCTTTTCCTACAAATCTACCTCATGTTCTAGCTCCTCCTTAACTTTCCTATAGCTTGACTTTATTTAGTCACAGTCGTGTTTTCCTAGACACGTGTCCTTTACTGCAAATGGGATTACTCACTATTCCCCAAGCTCATCTTGCTTTCTGCTATCACTTCTTTCCTCACACCATTTTCTCAGCCTGGAATGTCCTACCCCATCTCTACCCAATCAGATCTTTCAAAGCCTAACTTATACATTATTTCTCCTAGAAAGTCAATCAAAAATGATATACTTAAGTCCCTTAAACCCTGGACTTCAGTTGAACTTCTCTTATGATGTTAATCATGTTCTCTCTCATAAGGAAATACCTTTTCTGTCTTTTTAGATTTGGAAGTACCGCTACCTCTACACTGTCTTCCTCTTCCCAAAATATAATTCATAATAGATGCTCAGTTAATACCTGTCAACGAATTTATTTGTCAAATGCAAAACTCACTGCCTGAAAGAGTTCATTTGCCTTCCTAAGTATCTAAAGAACAACCAGGAAATGTTACCGTATTGTGTGTATAACTTGCTCTGTCCCTTACAGAAAATAGGAAAGGCATTTTACAGGAGTTTTCCTAGGTTGTTTACCAAATCAGATCCTCTAAGCCTAAGAGAAGTAAGTTAAATCTTATTTTTCCCATAAGAGCAATCTTATAAAATTGGTTTCTGTTCTTAACCAAGACCTGGTGCCCAACTTCTTCATATGAATGGTCACAAGCAGGATATTTAATCAATTTTAAATGTTACACCTGTACACTATATTGCATAAAGCTTTCTACAGTGTATATAAATCAATTAAACAAGACAACACAGCAGCCTATAAAATAAAGTTTTACATTAAGTAAAATATAGGTCATAAAGGTCTACTGTACAAAGTTTTCATCCTCTTTAAAATCCCTTCTAAAATAAATCAGCCAGTGAAGATACTCCATTGTTAGGGTCATGGTTTCAGAAAGATTTCTTTGAGGAAATATTGTAAAGCCTCTTAGGAAAACTTTGCAGGGGATTAAAAACTGTGGTGACTTTTGGAGAAACTAATGCAGGAATGTAGGTTTCGTTGCCCCTATTTCTCCCTGATAATTTCCCCACGGTGAGCATAGATATTAACCAGCAAGCTTGAATTTCTCTCAGTATGGAAGCAGAAAGTTTGCTGCCTTCTCAACAGCGCTAGCTAATTTTCCCTGTTACATGACAATAACATACTTAGCCAAGAAATCTGCCCTGACATTAAAATGAATGCATTCATTTTTTTCCCTACATGATAGTGTCTTATTTTTTGCATCTGATAAAAAAACTTCACCTAGGTTCCTTCCACTTTGACAGACTAAAAGTCTACCATGCTCACAGCCATCTCCACATTACATCTCCACAATGATAAGCCTCAGGGCTGCCTTTCACAACTGAAGGTGGTCTGACTCCATGTTATTGATCCATCTCTGATATATGAGAATACCAGGCCTTTCTCCACAGTTATCAAATCTATTCCAGAGGTGCTTAACCCTGGCTACACATTAAGAATATCATTGCTATTTACTCAAAGGAGTTGAAAATTTATGTCCACACAAAAACCTATGCAAAGATGTTTACAGCAGCTTTAAACATAATTGCCCAAACATGGAAGCAACCAAGATGACTTTCAGTAGATGAATGGATTAAAAAAAAAAAAAAAATGTGGTAATTCTAGAAAATGGGATATTATTCAGCACTAAAAAGAAGTGGGCTATCAAGTCATGAAAAGGCATGGAGGAAACTTAAATGCATATTAGTGAAATATCACAAACTGAAAAGGCTACATACTGTATGACTCCAACTATATGACATTCTGGAAAAGGCAAAACTAGACACAATGAAAAGATCAGTGATTGCCAGGGTTAGCAGGGAGGGAAGAATGAATAAGTGGAGCACAAGATTGTTAGGACAGAGGGCAGACAGCAGAAGCAAGAAGAACTACAATCCTGCAGCCTGTGGAACAAAAACCACATTCACAGAAAGATAGACGAGATGAAAAGGCAGAGGGCTATGTACCAGATGAAGGAACAAGATGAAACCCCAGAAAAACAACTAAATGAAGTGGAGATAGGCAACCTTCAGAAAAAGAATTCAGAATAATGATAGGGAAGATGATCCAGGACCTCGGAAAAAGAATGGAGGCAAAGATCAAGAAGATGCAAGAAATGTTTAATAAAGACCTAGAAGAATTAAAGAACAAATACACAGAAGAATTAAAGAACAAACAAACAGAGATGAACAATACAATAACTGAAATGAAAACTACACTAGAAGGAATCAATAGCAGAATAACTGAGGCAGAAGAACGGATAAGTGACCTGGAAGACAGAATGGTGGAATTCACTGCTGTGGAACAGAATAAAAAAAAAAAAAGAATGAAAAGAAATGAAGACAGCCTAAGAGACCTCTGGGACAACATTAAACACAACAACATTCGCATTATAGGGGTCCCAGAAGGAGAAGAGAGAGAGAAAGGACCCGAGAAAATATTTGAAGAGATTATAGTCGAAAACTTCCCTAACATGGGAAAGGAAATAGCCACCCAAGTCCAGGAAGCGCAGAGAGTCCCATACAGGATAAACCCAAGGAGAAACATGCCGAGACACATAGTAATCAAATTGGCAAAAATTAAAGACAAAGAGAAATTATTAAAAGCAGCAAGGGAAAAATGACAAATAACAATACAAGGGAATTCCCATAAGGTTAACAGCTGATTTTTCAGCAGAAACTCTGCAAGCCAGAAGGGAGTGGCATGATATACTTAAAGTGATGAAAGGGAAGAACCTACAACCAAGATTACTCTACCTAGCAAGGATCTCATTCAGATTTGATGGAGAAATCAAAAGCTTTACAGACAAGCAAAAGCTAAGAGAATTCAGCACCACCAAACCAGCTCTACAACAAATGCTAAAGGAACTTCTCTAAGTGGGAAACACAAGAGAAGAAAAGGACCTACAAAAACAAACCCACAACAATTAAGAAAATAGTCATAGGAACATACATATCAATAATTACCTTAAATGTGAATGGATTAAATGCTCCAACCAAAAGACACAGGCTTGCTGAATGGATACAAAAACAAGACCCATATATATGCTGTCTACAAGAGACCCACTTCAGACCTAGGGACACACACAGACTGAAAGTGAGGGGATGGAAAAAGATATTCTATGCAAATGGAAATCAAAAGGAAGCTGGAGTAGCAATACTCATATCAGATAAAACAGACTTTAAAATAAAGAATGTTACAAGAGACAAGGAAGGACACTACATAATGATCAGGGGATCAATCCAAGAGGAAGATATAACAATTATAAATATATATGCACCCAACATAGGAGCACCTCAATACATAAGGCAACTGTTAACAGCTATAAAAGAGGAAATTGACAGTAACACATTAATAGTGGGGGACTTTAATACCTCACTGACACCAATGGACAGATCATCCAAAATGAAAATAAATAAGGAAACAGAAGCTTTAAACGACACAATAGAGCAGATAGATTTAATTGATATTTATAGGACATTCCATCCCAAAACAGCAGATTACACTTTCTTCTCAAGTGCTCATGGAACATTCTCCAGGATAGATCACATCTTGGGTCACAAATCAAGCCCCAGTAAATTTAAGAAAATGGAAATCATATCAAGCATCTTTTCTGACCACAATGCTATGAGATTAGAAATCAATTACAGGGAAAAAAACGTAAAAAACACAAACACATGGAGGCTAAACAATATGTTACTAAATAACCAAGAGATCACTGAAGAAATCAAAGAGGAAATCAAAAAATACTTAGAGACAAATGACAAGGAAAACACGATGATCCAAAACCTATGGGATGCAGCAAAACAGTTCTAAGAGGGAAGTTTACAACTATACAAGTCTACCTCAAGGAACAAGAAAAATCTCAAATAAACAATCTAACCTTACACCTGAAGGAACCAGAGAAAGAAGAACAAACAAAACCCAAAGTTAGCAGAAGAAAAGAAATCATAAAGAACAGAGCAGAAACAAATGAAATAGAAACAAAGAAAACAATAGCAAAGATCAATAAAACTAAAAGCTGGTTCTTAAAAAAAAAAAAAAAAGATTGTTAGGATAATGAAACTACTCTATTTGATATAATAATGGTGGATACATGTCATTACATATTTGTCCAAACCCATAAACTGTACAACACCAAGAGTGAACCCTAATGTAAAGTACAGACTTTGGGTGATAATGATGTGCCAATGTAGGTTCATCAATTGCATCAAATGTACCACTCTGGTGCAGGATTTGATAATACAGGAGGCTATGCATGAGTGGGATCAGAGAGTATATGGGAAATACCTACCTTCCTCCCAATTATGCTGTGAACCTAAAACTGCTCTAAAAAATAAAGGCCATTTTTTAAAGTTTTAAAATAAATGAGAGTCCTCTCCCACCAAAAAAATTATATATATATTCATACATATATATATATATATATATATATATATATATATATATATATAAAACTTTATTTATATATATATATAGTTATATATATATGCTTGGGTGCTCCTCTCAACCCCAAAGCCAATTAAATCAGAAAATCAGAATCTCTGTGAGTGGAAATCAAGCCTCAGTATTTTTAAAGCTCCCTAGATGATTTCAATGTGCCAGCAAAGTGAGAATCACAGATCTCTGCAAATAAAAAGCAGCCTGCTCATTCATTTGAACCTTAAACCAAATAACCACCTGAGAGAATTCAGACATCTTGGGTTCTAGACTCAACCTGACAATAATATCCAGATGTGTAACTTTGAATACATCATATCCCCTCTCAAAGTCTTAGTTTCCTCAAGTATAGCATGAGCAGAGTGTCCCCCATTATCAAACAGTCCGATTCCTCAACAAACACTAGCAAACAGAATTCAACAGCACATTGAAAGGATTATACAACATGACCAGTAAGATTTATTTTTGCAGTGCAAGGATGGTCCAACATACAAAAATCAATCAATATAATATACTATATAACAGAATGAAGGAAAATAACCACATGATCATTTCAATTGATGCAGAAAGGGATTTCACAAAAGTTAACACACTTTCATGATAAAAACACTCAACAAACTAAGAATAGAAGGAAATTACCTCAACATAATAAAGTCGATATATGCAAGGCCCTCAGCAAACATCATACTCCATAACGAAAGACTGATAATCTGCCCTAGAGTGCTACATTTGTTACACTCAGTGAACTGACATTGACACATCATTATCACCCAGAAGTCCACAGTTTACATTAGGGTTCACTCTTGTACATTCTGTGGGTTTTGACAAATGTATAATGACATGAATACACCATTATAGTAACATACAGAGTATTTTTGTTGCCCTAAAAATCCTCTGTGCTCCACCTATTCATACCAACCTTTTCAGACTGACTTCTTTCACTTTGTAATAAGCATTTCAGTTTCCTCCAAGTCTTTTCATGGTTTGATAGCTCATTTCTTATGGGAAATCACTGTACTTTCTGCTCAATTTTGCTGTGAACCTAAAACTGCTCTAAAAAAAAAAAAAGTATTTTTTTAAAGAAATGAAATGGTGCTATTGACATGAAAAAACAAAACAGGGCAAATTAAAAGAAAGTAGAAGAAACAAATATTTATGCAGTGCCTATTATCTGCCATTATTCTGCTGGATGCTGTGACACAATGATAAGCAAAACAGACACAGTCCCCATGTTCTTAGAGCTTACCATCTAGTATAGGAATCAGATATCAAACCACACAAATACAAAAGTATAATGATCAGTGACAGCATATACAGGCATACCTCATTTTATTGTGCTTTGCTTTATTACGCTTTGCAGATACTTCATTTTTTTTTTTTTTTACAAACTGAAGGTTTGTGACAACCCTGTGTTGAGTATCTCTATTGGTGCCATTTTTCCAACAGCACTTACTCAGTTCATGTCTCTGCGTCACATTTGGGTAATTCTTGAAATATTTCAAACTTTTTCATTATTATTATATTTGTTATGGTGACCTGTGATCAGTGATCTTTGATGTTATTATTGCAAATGGTTAATGGTTAGTATTTTTTATCAATAAAGCATTTTTTAATTAAAAAAAATAATGGAAGAGTGAAAGCTTTTCCTCCAAGATCAGAAACAAGACAACGATACTTGCTTTCACCACTTCTATTCAACATAATACTGGAAGTCTTATCCAGAGGAATTAGGTAAGAAAAATAAAAGGCATCCAAATTAGAAATGCAGAAGTAAAATCATCTCTGTTCACAGATGACATAATCTTATATGTAAAAAATCCTGAAGATTTCATTAAAAAACTTAGAATTAATAAATAAATTCAGTAAAACTGCAGGATACAAAATCAACATGCAAAAATCAGTTGTGTTTCTACATACTAACAATGAACAATCCAAAAAGGATTTTTTAAAAATACCATTTATAATATCATCAAAAAGAATAAAATATTTAGGAATTTAAACAAGGAGGCAAAAGCCTTATACACTGAAAATTTTAAAATGTTAATGAAAGAAATTAAATACACAAATAAATAAAAGACATCTGTGTTCATGGATCGGAATATTTAATATTGTTAAGGTACCAAAACTACTCAAAGTGATCTGTAGATTCAACACAATCCCTATCAAAATCTCAACAATATTTTTTGCAGAAACATAAAAATCCATTCATATGGAATTTCAAGGGACATCAACTAACCAAAACATACTGAAAAGACAAACAAATTTGGGGGTCACACACTTCCCGATTTCAAAACTTACTACAAAGTCACAATAATCAAAACAGTGTAATACTAAAAGATAGGCAGACAGGTAGATTAATGAAATAGAACAGAGAGCCCAAATAAATCCTAATACATTTGGCCAAATGATTGCTGACAAGGGTGCTAAGACCATTCAGTGAGGAAAGGACAGTCTCTTTAACAAATGGTGTTCGGAAAACTGGATACCTACATGCAAAAGAATAAAGTTGAACCCTTACCTTATACCATATACAAAAATTAATTTAAAAATGCATCAGGGGCTTCCCTGGTGGCGCAGTGGTTGAGAATCTGCCTGCCAATGCAGGGGACACGGGTTCGAGCCCTGGTCTGGGAAGATCCCACATGCCGCGGAACAACTGGGCCCGTGAGCCACAATTACTGAGCCTGCGCGTCTGGAGCCTGTGCTCCGGAACAAGAGAGGCTGCGATAGTTAAGAGGCCCGCACACCGCGATGAAGAGTGGCCCCCGCTTGCCACAACTAGAGAAAGCCCTCGCACAGAAACGAAGACCCAACACAGCCATAAATAAATTAATTAATTAATTAAAAAATTTAAAAAAAAAATGCATCAAAGACCTAAATGTAAAAGCTAAATCTATAAAATGCTGAGATAAAAACAGAGGGGAAAATCTTCATGACATTGGATTTAGCAATGACTTCTTGGATATGACACCAAAAGCACAGGCAACAAAAGAAAAGTTAGATGAAATGGACTATACCAAATTTAAAACTTCTGTGCATCAAAGGACACAATAAACAGAGTGAAAAGGCAACATACCAAATAGGAGAAAATATTTGCAAATCATATAACTGACAGAGGTTAATATCTAGAATATATAATAAATTCCTACAAGTCAACAACAACAAAACAATGCAATTAAAAAAAGACTTGAATAGACATTTCTTCAAGGAAGAGATATGAATGGCCAATAAGCACGTGAGAATGTGCTCAACATCATTAATCATTAGAGAGATGCAAATCAAAACCACCTCACACCCATAAAAACAAACAACTCAATCAAAAAATGGGCAGAAGACCTAAACAGACATTTCTCCAAAGAAGACATACAGATAGCCAAGAGGCACATGAAAAGATGTTCAACATCCTTGATTATTAGAGAAATACAAATCAGAACCACAATGAGATATCACCTCACACCAGTCAGAATGGCCATCATCAAAGAGTCTACAAACAATAAGTGCTGCTGAAGAGGGTGTGGAAAAAAGGGAACCCTCTTACACTGTCGGTGGGAATAAAATTGGTATAGCCACTATGGAGAAAAATATGGAGGTTCCTTAAAAAACTACAAATAGAGCTACTATATGATCCAGCAATCCCACTCCTGGGCATATATCCAGAGAAAACATTGTTCGAAAGGATAAGTGCACCCCAGTGTTCATTGCAGCACTGTTTACAATAGCCAAGACATGGACTCAACCTAAATGTCCATCGACAGATGAATGGATAAAGAAGATGTTGTACGTATACACAATGGAATATTACTCTGCCATTAAAAAGAATGAAATAATGCCATCTGCAGCAACATGAATGGACATGCAGATTATCATACTAAGTGAATTAAGTCAGACAGAGAAAGACAAATATCACATGATATCACTTACATGCGGAATCTTAAAAAAAATGATACAAATGAACTTATTTACAAAACAGAAACAGACTCACAGACTTAGAGAATGAACTTACGGTTACCAGGGGTGAAGGGTGGGGAGGAGGGATAGATTGGAAGTTTGGGGTTGACATGTAAACACTGCTATATTTAAAATAGATAACCAACAAGGACCTACTGTATAGCACAGGGAACTCTGCTCAATATTCTGTAATAACCTAAATGGGAAAAGAATTTGAAAAAGAATAGATCCATGTATATGTACAACTGAATCACTTTGCTGTACACCTGAAACTAACACAACATTGTTAATCAATTATACTCCAATATAAAATAAAAATTTTAAAAAAAGTCCTTGCAAACTTAAAAAAAAAAAAAAAGATGACAAATGTCAGCAGGATGTGGAGTAATTGGAATTCTTGTGTACTCTTCAAGGGAATGTAAAATGGTACAGCTGCTGTGGAAAACAGTATAGCAGTTCCTCAAAAAATTAAACATAGAATTACCATATGATCCAGCGATTGCACTTCTGGGTATATGCCCAAAAGAATTGAAAGCAGGAACTCAGAGAGGTTTACATACCCATGTTTTTAGCAGCATTATTCCCAGCAGCCAAAAGGTAGAAGGAACACACGTGTCCGCTGACAACTGGATGGATAAACAAAATGTGGTACATGCATACAATAAAATATTATTCAGCCTTAAAAAGGAAGGAAATTCTGACACAGGCTACAACATGGATAAATCTGCCGAGGGTCCGGG
This sequence comes from Eschrichtius robustus, assembly GCF_028021215.1. Lineage (NCBI taxonomy): Eukaryota > Metazoa > Chordata > Mammalia > Artiodactyla > Eschrichtiidae > Eschrichtius > Eschrichtius robustus. Next base: position 81,961,509 of record NC_090829.1, on the reverse strand, counting down.
TTCAGTCCCTGGTTGGGGAACTAAAATCCCAAAAGCTGCGCAGCCAAAAAAAAAGTGGTGATGGCAGCACAAAATGTGAGTGCACTTAAATGCCACTGAACTGTACACTTAAGAATGGTTAAGATGGTAAATTTTATGTTATGTGTATTTTACACTTTTTTTAAAGAACAGTATGATGCACGGATTCTATTCAAATGCAACAGTTATTCAGTAGTTAGAACACATGAGTACCTACTACATGACAGCTGGTTTAACACAACCACCTCCATCCCGATGATGATGAACCAGCAAACTCAGATTATATAGTTGACTGATGTTAGGGAAGACAAAAGTTACCTTGTTGAATTTCAAACCAATTATTTTAGGTATCATTGAAATACAACCATTAGCTGAGATTTCTGTCTGCTGGTTCAGTTTGAATAAAAGAAGAGTTTCTTGCAGAACCCTCGATAATCTACCATGAAGATGCTAATGCATGAGTGGTTTGCATATAATATACAATATAAATGTGCATGCATGTTCATCCTTTTGGGGGTGAGATAAAGCATTTTTTACTGCATTTGCTATATAGAACCTTCTAAACTGATAATATTGGATATTAACCTAAAACAAATATTATATAATATTTTATTTAAAAAAGACACACTACTACTTTACCACGAGAGAAAATTTCTGTCTTTTGAATGTGCATAGTTGATTGGACATTTAGACCAATCAGACTCTATTAAATATGAATATAATCAGCCAGAACTCCTCACCACTGCCACACACACACACCTATCTAGTTGAACTTGGTAACTACAGTAATAAAGTGGTGCATTATAAACAACATAGGACAGTTAAAAGTGAATTCTTACAGTTATTAAATATTACATTGAATATTTTTAAGTAGATTATATGCACTGCAAAAATCTCTACAAATTGGCATCCACACAGCGTAGAAAATTCCCAATCAAATCACACATGCCCAAAAAATATTGATATCTGAGTTTCATGAGGACGAGACTTTTTTTGCTCTCTGCAGTATCTCCCGTGTCTAGAATAGTACAAAGTGGATGCACAATAAATATTAGTAGAATGAAAAAATAATGTGTATAGTTTCACTGAGGGTCTCTGGTCAGACATCCTGAGCATGGCATGGGTGGGACCAAGCCCGTGGACCAGGTGAGCCAATGAAAGGGAACCAGACCGAACACTTCCCTCCTCACCGGGCAGAGCAGACTTGAGGAAAATGCCTCCCATAAAGCATAATGTTTATGGACTGTAGCAATTTCCTGTCAGAGCAACAGACAGTAGACCCCAATATGAGGGGTACCAAGGGTTCCAATATGAAATGGGAAGGAAGTGATAAGGAATTTAGGGTGGGCTATATGCAGAAGCCCAGACAGGAAAGAGGCCACTAAAATGTAGGAGAACCCCAGTCACTGAATTCTTGGAAGAAAGCCTTCTGCCAGGAAGGCATTTCAGAAATCAAGGTCAAAGCTACAATGCAGGGAGCTGGGAAGAAGGAGAACTAGGTTAAAACCAACAAACCAGAAATTTCCATTTCCTAAACGGAGGCAAAACACAAGGGTTAGATTAGCTCATAGCAAGTCCTAAAGTGTGGGTCTGAGGACACTTACAGATCTCCTATGCCTGGAACTGGGGATAAGTCCAGTGTGTTCATGTAACCTGGCTATGAAGAGTAAAGGGATTCAGAAATCCCTCAGTACCACAAATCACCTGTGTGCTGCCACCTTAGAATTTACAGTATAGCTCTTCAGCTCAATCCCTGATCCAGGAAATAACGTTGGGAGGAAAGGAAGAACAGAGGAGACGAGACAACCACACACAGAATGCACAATGGGAAGGCTTTCCACTACAAAGAGAATTACACTGACAAGACACTGACAAGACATGAACTGGATGCATAGAAGTATTCCTGCCATGAAAAGGATTCTACAGATTCTTTTCCCCTTGCTTATTGCAGTAATGTGATTTCTCTAGTCTGTGATAAACTGCCTAACTGTTTATTCTTAGTTGGTGGTTTCTCTGACTCAATTAACTAATTAATGTGTTCTAAGACTCTCCACTCCTTGTCAAGTGTAGCTGGAAGGTAATAATAATAATAATAGTTTGTAGTAGTAATAATAAATAGGGGTTTGTGTTTTTTTGAGAACTTACTCTTTTAATTGTCACATGACCCTATAGTATAGGTATTGCTAACATCCTCATTTTATTGATGACCAAACTGAGGCACACAGACAAAAAGTAATTGGTCCAAGGTCACACCCCTAGTAATCTGGGATTCAAATTCAAACAGACTTTCTAACAGTATAGCCCTTGCTATAAACCACTCTGTATAGTGAGCTATTCTCACTGACCCCCTTTGGTAAATTTGTTTCTGAGCATGATCTCTGATCTAGTATGACCTCTTTTAAAAGACTCATACCCTTTCTTATAGATGTTAACTCAATACAGCTTTACAGTACATAGCACACTTATAAAACAGTGATTGAATCTGATCCATGCGTCCATGTAGCCATAGCAGAGGGTGATGATTCCCTCTCATTTCATTCAAACTTCCCTCTCCGTGTGGAGAAAAGCACATTTCAACCATCTTCAGAGAGAAAACTTTATGTGCTGGGCAAATAACCGGCTAGTCAGACATCTTTCAGGGACTTTGAATACCAAGCTTTCTTGAAGACCTGAAGCACAAAAACATTGTGAAACCCATGTTAATTCAGGGAGGTTTCATTCTAATTAACATGCCCTGCAAAAAATTAGAATTAGATTATGCAGGGACGCATTACATATAAAGTGTCCTGAGAGGTACCCCTGTATCTAAATATTAGATTTTCTTTAAATCATACTCTGAATTTATGTACTCTGATTAACATACTACGCTTGTTTTTATAAATTGTTTGTTTGTTTGTTTTTAATTCATTACTTCCTTCTATCAGGAATGGGACAGAGCAAACCAGCAAAGGCATCCGACTGCATGGCTGAAACCAGCTCTAATAGCCGGGTAAGAACTGAGAAGGAGAAATGCAGCAACCCTAAAGCGGCAAGGAACTGCAAGAGTTAGAAGTACATTTGATAATGAATCAAAGGCCAGAAATGAAAAATGGGCCCTTCAAGAAGCAGGCCTTCCTATTAAGGAGTTGATCAGGCAATAAATGCATGTATGAGCGAGTTCTTCACACCACCTTAGGGAATGAGGGTTACAGAGACAACTACTCGCTCCCTGCTCTTGAAGAACTTTATATCTAGAACCAAAATGTCTAATAAAACTTCCTGCAATGATGAAAATACTCTACATCTGCCCTGTCCAATGGGGAAGACAAAAGCCACACGAGGCTACTTAAATTTAAATTTAAAAATTCAGTTCTTCAGTCACACTAGCCACGTTTCAAGTGCTAAGTAGCCAAATGTGGCTACTTAAATTGAAGTTTAAATTAATCACATTTAAAGAAAATTAATAATTTAGTTCTCAGGAATACTGGTCACCTGTCAAGTGCTTAGTAGCCCTCTGTGGCTCATGGGGGCTGTGCTGGGCAGTGCAAACATAGAGCATTTCCTTCATCACAGGAAGTTCTATTGGACAGAGATGTTCTCGAAAATGTCAGAAGAGGAGGAAAGTATAATGTCCTAATTTTTAACAAGTATTAATTGTATGGTCTTCTTTAAATGAAATCAGTCGTGAGTGATACCAAGCAGGACCCCGTGCACAAAAGGCTCATAGGCTCCTGCACACAAAAGCCTTTCTGTGTCCCCCATTTTTTTTTTTTTAACATCTTTATTGGAGTATAACTGCTTTACAATGGTGTGTTAGTTTCTGCTTTATAACAAAGTGAATCAGTTATACATATACATATGTTCCCACATCTCTTCCCTCTTGCGTCTCCCTCCCTCCCACCCTCCCTATCCCACCCCTGTAGGTGGTCACAAAGCACCGAGCTGATCTCCCTGTGCTATGCGGCTGCTTCCCACTAGCTATCTATTTTACGTTTGGTAGTGTATATATGTCCATGCTACTCTCTCACTTTGTCACAGCTTACCCTTCCCCCTCCCCATATCCTCAAGTCCATTCTCTAGTAGGTCTGTGTCTTTATTCCCATCTTACCCTTAGGTTCTTCATGACCTTTTTTTTTTTTTCTTAGATTCCATATATATGTGTTAGCATATGGTATTTGTTTTTCTCTCTGACTTACTTCACTCTGTATGACAGACTCTAGGTCCATCCACCTCACTACAAATAACTCAATTTCATTTCTTTTTATGGCTGAGTAATACTCCATTGTATATATGTGCCACATCTTCTTTATCCATTCATCTGTTGATGGACACTTAGGTTGCTTCCATGTCCTGGCTATTGTAAATAGAGCTGCAATGAACATTTTGGTACATGACTCTTTTTGAATTATGGTTTTCTCAGGGTATATGCCCAGTAGTGGGATGGCTGGGTCATATGGTAATTCTATTTTTAGTTTTTTAAGGAACCTCCATACTGTTCTCCATAGTGGCTGTATCAATTTGCATTCCCACCAACAGTGCAAAGGATTAATCTCCAAAATTTACAAGCAGCTCATGCAGCTCAATAACAAAAAAACAAACAACTCAATCCAAAAATGGGCAGAAGACCTAGATAGACATTTCTCCAAAGAAGATATACAGATTGCCAACAAACACATGAAAGAATGCTCAACGTCATTAATCATTAGAGAAATGCAAATCAAAACTACAATGACGGGCTTCCCTGGTGGTGCAGTGGTTGAGAATCTGCCTGCTAATGCAGGGGACACGGGTTCGAGCCCTGGTCTGGGAAGATCCCACATGCCGCAGAGCAACTAGGCCCGTGAGCCACAACTACTGAGCCTGCGTGTCTGGAGCCTGTGCTCCGCAACAAAAGAGGCCACGATAGTGAGAGGCCCACGCACCGCGATGAAGAGTGGCCCCCGCTGGCCCCAAGTAGAGAAAGCCCTCGCACAGAAACCAAGACCCAACACAGCCAAAAATAAATAAATAAATAAATAAATAAATAAATAAATAAATAAATAAATAATTTAAAAAAAAAAAAAAAACTACAATGAGATATCATCTCACACCGGTCAGAATGGCCATCATCAAAAAATCTAGAAACAATAAATGCTGGAGAGGGTGTGGAGAAAAGGGAACACCCATTTTTTGTTTGTAGGAAATAGGCTTCATTCAGCCTCCTTGACCTCCCCTGAGTTGCAACAGGCAGGTTCAAACAGATGCTAATTAGGAAGGGAGGAGATGCAGAGACCAGGGGGGAGCAGTCAAGAGGAACAACAGTGCAGCCTTGGGTCAAGGTCCTGGTCCCCCCTCAGGGCATACACATAACAGTATCTTTGAGCTGTTGTGCAGATACGGAAGCCCCACCAGGTGGGAGAAGTTAACGGTATGCTGCCCACAAGCAGTAGATCCCAGACCAGTTGGAACCGGAAGGATGATGATGCTGCCTCCCACTTACCTCACCACCAACCAATCAGAAGAATGTCCACAAGCTGATCACGCCCCCTTTGAACCATTACTATAAACTCCTCACTACCCCCTCCAGGTGGGGACACAGAGTTTTGACGGCTTTAGCTCGCTGTGGACCCCTTTGCCTAGCAAAGCAATAAAGCTATTCTTTTCTACTTTGTCCAAAACTCTGTCTCTGAGATTTAATTCGGTGCTGGGGAACAGAGGCCGGATTCGGCTTCAAAGGCATGATGAAAAGTAAAAACAATGGACGAGACTCTTCTTATCAACTGAAGGCAAACTATATATACTTAACAACATACCTATATCCAGATGGATACTCGATCTTAAATTGGCTTTGAATTCATACATAATTATAACACTGTTAAGCAACGTCTTTAGCGATTGGACGGTAAAGTGTTAGGCACTAAAAGTCTCCACTTAAGAAGTTTCCTATGAAAAGAAGTTAAATCCATTCAAGTCTTGACTTTGTAGTCAAAGATGATCAGTGTGTGTTGATACAGCCATCAAGGAAAGAATGAAATTTAGGGTAACAGAGATACCACTGAGGTGAATTATTTTGCTCCAGCAAACCTCATGCTGAGATTTATTTCTTCTCCTTGGTAATGCATAATGAAGAAAGTCAAGTGTGGACTTATGTCAGTGGACCATTTAAGCTGATGCATTACAAAACTAGTAGTGGCTTTCACCTCATTTGAGCTATAGACCTATCGATGTTCTCATTAAGAACTAATATTCTCAGTGACTTGAAACTCATCATAAATATTTAAGTAGAATTACTTCTAAAATTAGAGCTTCCTCCCTGCCCTTCATTTATGAAAGGGTCTCAACCCATTTGTGACTATGTTTCCGAGGAGGAGCATAACAGGTACACCCACAGTGACGAGCCCTCAATATTCATGTAGACTTTGATACACATGCCATGAAAATGGAACACAGTAGTTGTGCAGAGTAGAGTACATGGGTCTCCCATCATCTTGTTTACATACCTGGATGTTGGGGTTGCCTTTTCGTTACCATCTTTACTTTTTTTTATATTTATTTTTTTTATTATTTTTTTAATTTTGGTAATTTATTTTGGCTGCACCAGGTCTTAGTTGTGGCACGCAGGTTCTTTGTTGCAGCATGAGGGATCTTTTAGTTGCAGCATGCGGACTTCTTAGTTGTGGGATGCAGACTCTTAGTGGCGGCACGCATGCGGGATCTAGTTCCCCGACCAGGGATCGAACCCGGGCCCCTTGCATTGGGAGCACGGAGTCTTACCCACTGGACCACCAGGGAAGTCCCTTGTTATCATCTTTAGAACTCTGGTCTTCAATGACTTTGGCCCAGAAAACACTCAGTAAGGCAATTTGATTTTTGAAAATTGGTTTCTTCACACATGAAATAATTTAATTTAATAACAATGATAGTAATCCTGTTAATTGAAGGAAGGAAATTCACTGAGCGATGCCACATTAATGCCTAGCATCATTTTAATCTGTTCAGATTTTCTGAACTTAGCAGACTATACCCTGGCTTCTGGAATGCTCCATCCCAGGTGTGACTGAGCATCTTGGGTGAGCACTGCCCACCTCCAGGGAAGAGATCTCTGCCCTGGTCATGGAGGTTAGCCAAAAATATCTGGTGTCAAGTGGGCTGCCTTCCCTTTTCATTTCCTCATTCCAAACTCCTCTTTTCCCTGGTGTGGTATTTTTTTCCCCTTTTTCCTTAAAAAAAAAAAAATATATATATATATTTTTTTTTTTTCCCCTTTTTCCTTAAAAAAAAAAAAAATATATATATATATATCCTAAAACAGTCCTTTTAAAAATAGCCTCTCATGCTTTCTTCCATTCGGTGATCCATAGAAACCCTCAGGATAAACCCCCAAACCCCAGCTCCAGTAGTTATCTAATCATGATCATCGTTGTTATTACAACCATCAGCCATTCATCCGCTGTTTCCATCCTTACTGGTTTCACTATATTGGTTAAAACTATCCCACCAGCACTGAAGCTCCTGGGGTACTACCTTATCACCTCCTCTGGGAAATGACTGCCGTGAAATGCTCCGAGGTATGGGCTCCTTTTAGTCATGCCTGATTGGATTAAGAACGAACATCTGAACTAAAAGAAACTAGTCAAATTGTTTCTTCCTAAAAAATTTAGAATTAGAATTAAGAGTTTAATCAGTCTGACCTGGTTGTTGCAGTTGCACACTTGGGAGATTTGAGTTGGCTATCACCTGCCTCACATGTGATGGAGGAACAGGAAAAAAAAAAAAAAAAAAAAAGGAAGCCTATTGCAAAAAAACCAACAGGAACTTCTGGCAGTTTTTCAGTTCAAGCTCCTATCTCCCCAGTCCCACCCCTCCACACCCCTCATGGATATACACAAATAACCACAATCCTCCTTCAAAGATCACCACCTCTCTGACATAATCATCTCCATCTCTTTTCTTTTTTGCTTTTAAATGACTGTTTTCATATACCCTCTTCTTCCTTCGTATATTAAGTACAAAGATTCACCCCTCCTTTTTTAATATTTATTTATTTATTTGGCTGCGCTGGGTCTTAGTTTTGGCACGCAGGATCTTCGTCGCGGCATGCGAATTCTTAGCTGCCGCATGTGGGATCTAGTTCCTTGACCAGGGATCGAACCTGGGCCCCCTACATTGGAAGTGCAGAGTCTTAGCCACTAGACCACCAGGGAAGTGCCCGCTCCTCCCTTTTAAGGCCAACCCTTCAACTTGACTTGGCCCTACTCCTTTCCATCTCCAAAGAAACCCACAACAGCTATCTTCAATTACCTTCTCTGGCACCCATCTGTTCATCTTCCATTTCTATTTCTCCAGGGAGAAATCTTCAGGTGTGCTTCTGTTTTCCTTCACTTTGTCACCAAACTACTGGAGAAAGAGGTCTGCACTTTGTAAACAAGTACTGAACTCTGGCTACCTCCGAGTAACAATAACCCCAGAGCTCTGGGTATGGCATGACTCTGCTACCACCTCCTGCCCACCCTCACCCTCCATTAAGCCCAGCAAGCTGTCCTCTGTCCCCATCACTCCATGGAAGCAATTATCCCAAAGGGCACCTTAGACTTCCAATCACCAAGTCTTAGGTCCGTTTCTTATTTCTCACTCTATTTGGCTATTGCATCAGATAACAATAACAGTTTACTCTCAGTGGTAGGCAGAAAAATGATCCCCCCAAAATGCCCAGCTCCTAATCCCTGGATCCTGTGCACATGTTACATTATATGGCAAAAGGGACTTGGCAATGTGATTAAGGTTATAGACCTTGAGATAGGGAGAGTTTCATAGATTATCCATGGGGGGACAATCTAATCACATGAGCCAAGAGTCAGTCAGAAAAATGTGATGAAAAAAGCCATAGGAGAGATTTGAAGCATAAGATGGACTTAATTCACCATTGCTGAAGATGGAGTAAGACAGCCTCCAGAATCCTCAGGCAACAGCAAACAAGGACATGGGACCTCAGTCCTACAACCACAAGAAAGTGAATTCTGCTAACAATCCTAATGATCAAGTAAACAGATTATTCCTTAAAACCTCCAGAAAAGAATACAGTCCTGTGACATCTTGATTTTAGCCAGGTGAGAACCCTGCCAGGATTGTGACTTACAGAACTGAAGATAATAATTTTCTGTTGTTGGGACTTCCCTGGTGGTCCAGTGGTTAAGACTTCGCCTTCCAGTGCAGGGGGTGTGGGTTCCACCCCTGGTCGGGGAGCTCAGATCCCACATGCCTCATGGCCAAAAAACCAAAACATAAAACAGAAGCAATACTGTAACAAATTCAATAAAGACTTCAAAAATGGTCCACATCAAAAAAATCTTTAAAAAAAATAATAATAATTTTCTGTTGTTGAAACCACTAAGTCTGTGGTAATTTGTTACAGCAGCAACAGAAAACTAAAACACCCCCTTCATTCTGAAATTCTCTCCTTGGCTTTTGTAATAATGTCTTTTGTGGTTCTGCCCCATCTCCTGGAACTCTTCTTCTTTTGCTTTTCTTTACTCCCATTCTCCCTATACACAGGTAATTACTAAATTTTTGTTTTCATTCCTAATCTCCTCCTGGCCATATTATAAAATTTCATAATCTTACCAATCACTTCCACTCATGGCACCAAAAGCTAAACTCCTGCCTCTGACCTTTCCCCCAACTGCCTGGTGGTCATGACCATCTAAATAACCTACCGCCTAAAATAGTTAGTATGTCCAAAACTGAACCCATCATATTTTTTCCAAGGGTTGCTTCCTCTCATTATTGTTCTATTTTTTTACTCATACTACCATTGTCTCAGTTACCCAAATTCAAAAACTCCAAACCATCATGGATATCTACTGAGATTCTAAAATACCCACCTCTACAATTATTTTCAAAGTCCTATATAATCATCTTTCTATGTGTTACCCTTTCTCTACTTCTACTGGCCTACTGTATCAGCCAGTGTTCAAACATGACAACAGAAACTACACTAATTATTTAAGATAGAAAGACTTAAATACAGAATTGTAGCTCTGCAGGTGACAGAAAAACAGAGAAGCTAAACAAGGGATAATCAAGCAATCCAGAAATAAGTACAATGGTAAATTGCTACTATCCTTAATGCGGAGAGGCAAAAGTGAAAGACAGGATTACCAAAGCTAAAGCCATAGAGAAGTTACCACTGCTGCCAGAAGTACTACCTGAAGCAGACTGAAAGAGAACTACTCTTCCTTCCTCCTTCCCTCCCTTCTTCCACCAGAGCCTCTCATTGGCCAAACCAGCAGGAAGCCAGCTGACAGGTGATGTGGAGCCTGGGAAACACAAGCTGTAAGAGTCAGCTCCCTTGCAGTCAGGGGAAGAGAAAGGCATAGGTCTGAAAGCATATAAGCAGTTGGCTGATATATATGCTAGTTCCATCCCTCGTTTCCTCTCACCTTGACTATTTATAATAGTCTCTTAATTGGCCTTCCTGCCTCATGTGTCTCCACACCATCCTATAACACTACTGCCAGATGCATCTTTCTAAAACAATAATCTCATCCTGGTACTTTCCTCTCCAAATTTTTCAATAGCTCCCTATTCCTACTGAAAAAGTTCTTAATCCCTTTGCCTGGCGTGGCAGATGGTTACTCTGATGGCCCCAATGAAGCACACCTCTCAGTACCCTTGCCCTTGTGTCCTCTCCTACACAGACTCAAGGCTTGAGACCAATGGGACACTTGCAAGCATGATGCAAGCAGAGGCTTAATATGCATTTGAACATTGCTGCTTATCCTACTGGAGTGAGAGTTCTTAGGATCCAGCCACTATGTAAAGCATCCAAACTATGGATGATTCTGAGAAATGCTATGGAAAGTGCTATGTGGAGAGAGAGAGGTCACAGGCCCCCAGCCACTCCTGCTAAGCACCAGATACAGGAGTAAAGCCATCTTGGAGATTCCTACCTAGCCACCTGAGAGATCCCAAGTGGGACCAGCAAAAAGCCACCCCGCTGAGCCCCAGTGAACTTATAGAATCATGAGCGGGTAACATGGTTGTCTTTTTAAGCCACTAAGCTTTGGAGCGATTTGTTATACAGTAATAGAAAGCCAAAATATCCCAGCTCCTCTCACAAACGTGTAAGATCTAATGCCTGTTAATAAATCATTATTCCACAATATTTGTAATGATTTTGCTTCTCTAAGCAAATCCTGACGGCTACACCTGGCATTAAAAGCTCTCTGCAATCTGTCCCCTGCCAACCTTCCCCTGCTCACCTCTGACTACTGTTTTCAATCACCTTTTACTCCAGCCAGTCAAATCACAGGTTCTCACACATGGCATGGCCTCCACTCTCTAGATCCACATACTCCTTACCCAGAATGTAGCCTCCTGCTAGTATTCACGTAAGTAAACATCGGTTTAATATCACCACCTGCAGGAAGCATTACCACATCTCCACAAATAATCATCTCTCTTTCCTCTGTAACACTCATATTTTATGTTGGTATGGTACCTATCTTGCATTATTGTTAATCAGTTCCTGTGCAGAACTAGTAGCTCCGAGAGGACAGGGTTGAGATTCTTAGTGCTTCTTTTTCTCTCATCAGCCCTCAGGACAGTACCTTATACATAGTGTATGCTCCTTAAATGTTTGTGGACTCAGTGGCTGACTCAATTAAATATCAGTTAATCTGGGGTGACCAAGAAGTTAAAGAAAATAAAGATGCATGTCTACCACTAGAATGAAAACTGCTGGGCACTGACAAGAGACTCAAAAAATACTCGTAAATTGAATGACATACTCATGTGATACGTTATATGAACCTTATATTTCAGGGTCATCGTCCTTAAATACTGTGTAGTTCCCAATATGTTTGAAACGTTTAAAGTTACAATTACAATCCTCCCTTCTTTTCCTACAACTCATTTTCTCCTTCCTCTTTTTGTATTATTTTCTCTCCCCAGGCCGTACTTCTTTTCTCTTACTCAAGGGCAGGGAGCCTTTTCCAGGCAGGCTGAGTGCTGCCCAAACCCCCATGCCTAGGTCCACGGAGATGTAGGGGTCACCACGATTATATTAATCTGACCCCTTTCTTTCTGTGTAGATTTATTTCCTGTGCCTGGAACCAACAAAATGGAATGTTTTCAGAGTCCTAACACTTTGAGGGTAAATTTTAATTTAATCATTTAAAAATGATAAGAACAACCAAGTTCTTGGTTAGCACAAAACATCTAGGGGATTGTTGCAAATATTTGGCAATATTCACTAAAGAGGGAGGAAAGCATGTGAAGCCAAACTGGTTATAAATGCAAAGATATTTTCATGGAAATTAAAAACTAGAGCCTGAAAATGAACTGGTACCATATAACGTGATAATTTCTAAGAGTGCCATTTAAAAGAATCCACCTACTAGCATGCTGTATTTTTCTCTTTTTCTTTTTTTGTTTTTGAAATGGGGCTTGTGCAAAATTCTAAATTATAAACCAGATTCATACTTCATATAATACGATGGAAAAAGTAAAGGGCTTTGCATTGAGACACGATTTGAATCCCAGTGCTACACAGCATTTGCTGGGTACATTACTTCAACTCTATCGCCCTCCAAGCTTCCTCCCCTGCAAAACAGGGATAACAGCCCTTACCCCACAGAGCTGTTATGAGAGCTATTTGTATGAACACAGGAAAAACACCCTGCCTGGCACGCTGCAGGTGCTCAAGAAATGGCCAAGTTGGGATGCTTAATGAATCTTTTTTCTCCCACCAGCACTCAGAACAGGACCTTGTACATAGTATGTGTCCTGTACCCGGCCCTTCCCTAGAGGAGATGGGGAGTCATTTCCATGTTGACTTCCTTTCACTAAACCAGTTATGCAGTTTTCTTACTTACGTAATGACAAGACACAGTCCTTGAAGTTCGAGGATCATTAGTCCCTTTCAGACTCAGCAAGCACTCGTAGCAATGCAAGTTCAGGTTGGCAGGTAAGTGTCAAGCCCCTTCCAAGCTCTTCTCCGGCCCTGGAACTCTGAGGAATATGTGAGATCCAGGGTTCCTGATCACTAGGAATTTATCATCTGTGGACACAGCACGTACACCTATGAAACAACAACAACAACAAATCCACCACACATTCTATAGCATTTTTATAATATTTCGTGTTCTTTCATAGGAAATGTTCCATTCAATCTTCTCCAAAGCTCCAGGTGCTTCTGAGGTAGGCAGGATAGGTATTAGCATTCTAACCATAGAGTGGATGAAATCGATGCTCAGAAAGGCTAAGCAATGTGCCAGGGCCACATAGGTGCTTTGTGGCAGAACCCAGAATAAGCCCTGGGTCCCCAGATACCCTGCCCAGTGCCCTTCCCAGGAGACACTCATCTTCCTATGTTTCTCTCCCCTACCCTCTGATTTCTTTGTGACTTTACCCAAAAGAAAGAGATTTTCAGATCATTCATTCATTCAAAGGCATTTCCTGAGCTCCGTCTTTGTGCAAGACTCTGTGCTGGGTGTTTTGTGGGGTACAGGGATGGCTACAAGAGCCACAATACCTCTAGAGAGAGGCAGCATCATGGGAGAGGAGGTGAAAAGTGCTTCCATTCATGACAGCCCAGAAAGGATTCCAGAAGGACATCGTTCTCCATTGCCCCTGTGAAGACGAGATATAAGAGCAGGTAAGTCAACCCAGGCCATTGACTCAGATGCGCAAGAAATGCGGCTTCATTTCTACTGTGAGTTCCCTCTGCACATAGAGGCAGTAGCCTGTTTTCTGTACGTTTGTATAATCTCAGTCCATTCAGGGTATGATGGTCATTTTTACATGGCAACTTGACTGGGCCACAGGATGCCCAGATATTTGGTTAAACATTATCCTGAGTATGTCTGGGAGGGTGTTTCTGGGTGAGATTAACATTTAAATCAGTAGACTGAATAAAGCAGATTGTCCTCTCCAACATGGTTGGGCCTCATCTGTTCTGTTAAGGCCTGAACTGAATAAAAGGCTGAATAAGAAAGAATTCTTTCTCTCTGCCTGTCTTTGAGCTGGGACACCAGTCTGCTTTCAGACTCAGACTTGGATTGGAACTTCCACCATCAGCTCTCCCAGGTGGCAGACCTTGGACTCAGACAGGAACCATACCATCGGTTCTCCTGGGTCTCTAGCTTGCCCACTACAGATGGTGGACAATCAGTCTCCATACCTGTGTGAGCCAATTCCTCATAGTTAATCTCCTTCTTTAGACACATAAGTATCCTATTGGCTCTGTTGCTCTGGAGAAGCCAGCCTAATACACAGGGTCTTCTCTCACCCCTAGCTGATGGGGTATCGGTCCCTGGGGGTAGCTGAAGAGGGACTGACTCAGGGCCAAGAGACAGGAAAGAGGAGACAATTGGTCATCATCCCTCATGACCTATATTACCACTGGCACAACTAGGGGCTCACACTTCTGGCAGATGACAGTTGCACCCTCAGGGTTCAAATCACCACAGGTCCCAGATCTAGCTCTCAAGGCCTCTCCTACAACCATCCAAGGTATTTGGGAGGCCTTTGGCTGTTCCCTTGTCCATGCCAGACAGCCAGGAAATTTGACGAGGCTGCCTCAGACCCATAAGCCTAGACACACCACGCAGCCCCATTGCTATGATTCTCCGTGACTGGGGGGCTGGGGGGCTCGGCACAACTTTCATATTCTCAGGATCTGCTATAACATGAGACACAGGTCACACCCACCTCAGATCCGCACAAGCAATCAAGTATTTCTATTATGGCACATCCTCAGCATCCCACAACATCCACTCCTTCCTCGCCTCCCTATACAGTAAGCCCCCTACATACGAACCTTCAAGTTGTGAACTTTCAAAGATGTGAACATGTAGCTGGTTCCAGCAAGGAACCAGAGCCTCTGCCATCAAGGTCAGGTGTGAGTGAAACTGCAGCCTGCCCTCCATCTCCTATTGCTGACAGTCCTTCAGCTCTACCATCTCCCACCTCCTCTCCCTCCTCCAGTCAGTAACTCTTCTTGCCCATTCACTCGATGCCAGCCCCCGTATGCCAGCTGTGGTACAGCTGAGATCTTTCTCCAGCTGGTAGCAGAAAGGGACGTAAAGATCCAAGGCATGATAAGGATTTGATGTGCCATTATTGGCTTGAAGATTAAGGCGGGCCATATGTCAAGGAAATGGCAAACTCAGTCTTAAAATCACAAGCAACCTGAATGAGCCTGGAAGTATTGGGTTGGCCAAAAAATTCGTTTGGGTTTTTCCATAATATGGTACAGAAAAAACGAACGAACTTTTTGGCCAATCTAATATAGTCTTCCCCAAAGCCCAGCCAACCCCTTGATTTCTGCCTTGTGAATCTCTGAGCACAGGAGCCAGTTGAGCTATGCTGTGCCCAGACTTCTGACCTACCAAACTATAGGATAATAAACGGTTGTGCTTTAAGCCACCAAGTGTGTAGAAATTTTCTATGGCAAGAATAGAAAACTAATATACATAATAGAGATTTTAACCATTTTTAATTGAAATATAGTTAATTTACAATGTTGTGTTAGTTTCAGGTGTAGAGCAAAGTGATTCAGTTTTATATATATATATATTTCCATTATAGGTTATTACAAGATACCAAATATAGTCCTCTGTGCTATACAGTAGGTCCTTGTTGTTTATCTATTTTATATATAGTAGTGTGTATATGTCAATCCCAAACTCCTAATTTTATATATATATATATACATATATATGTATACACATACACACACACACACAGACACACACACAGTTGATCCTTGAACAAAGTGGGGATTAGGGGCACCAAACCCTGTTCGTTCAAAAATCCATGGATAACTTTTGACCCATGCCCAAAAAAAAGCTTAACTACTAATAATCTACTGTTGACCAGAAGCCTTACCAATAACATAAAGAGTCAGTTAACATATATTTTGTATCTTATATGTATTATATACTATATTCTTACAACAAAGTAAGCTGGAGAAAAGAAAATTACGAAGAATATCATAAGGAAGGGAAAATACATTTACAGTACTGTACTGTATTTATTAATATCCTAAGTTGACATCATCTATTTATAAGATGAGTCATCTGTCTGTCAGTACCAACATCAATATTGCCTTATATGATACAAAACCCTGTAGATGTTATATGCATTAGTAACACTAGACATTAAAAAATGAAAAGATAGTGAGAAAAAGAAATTCATCTTTATTTACAGGTATCAAAATTCATGCATTGGAAACAAAGAAGCAGCAATATGATTGCTTTATGGTAGCCTAGTGTAGTTGATAAAATTGTTTCATGGAAGCCTAGCTTATACACTAATGAATGAATCATCACAAAATTTTTATGGCACAGAGTATTACAGGCATAGCCATAATACACTATTGGAAACATTGTTACTTTTTTTTTAAAAAAACCACTTACCTGTGATGATAGACTGATAACATAATTTCTCCAATTATGAAAGGGAGAGAAATAATGTACAGTAATGTAACTCCTTGAAAGCAAAGTTATAAAACAGTAAGAAAATTAATACATTCTTAATTTTATATTAAATATCACTCACCTTATACCTATATAAAAATACACTAATATCTACATATATTTCATGCATTCATAACATACCCTTTTCTTAATCATCTCAATAGTTCTAGGCTACAGTTTGTCTGAGTTTTTTCAAACTGTCACAAATCTCAAAAAATGTTTCCCATATATTTATTGAAAACAATCTGCATATAAGTGGACTCACACAGTTCAAACTCATGTTGTTCGAGGGTCAATTATAACTCGGAATACATATATATATATGTATTCTGAGTGCATATTCTGTATGTATGTGTGTGTGTATATATATATATATATAAATCTTGCCTGGCACATTCTAACTACTAATAGTGTTAACTAGAGCTGGCCATCTTCATGGATTACATCTGAATATCTAGGTTCCTCCTCAACCCTTTCTTGGTGACCACCTCCTAGCCCTAATCACTTCATTAATTTTGTAATGAGATGCTCCCTATGGACCTAATTTTGAAATAACTTTTTAGGCAAGTTTCTCTTGCTGAGAATAGAATCAACACTGAAGGACCATTTGTGTGTGAAAAGCCTTTTTCTACCAAAGCAGTCTGTCTCTATTGCGTTATCAGGAGGGTTGAGAAGAAAGGGAAAGGAAAGTGACAAGTAAGCCTGAATAAATGGCTCAATGGGCTTCCATAGAAGAGAAGGGGGTTGCTGCATTCCCCAGGCGCAAGTGAATCATCATAGACGGCTTTAAATAAATGAAGCCCTCCTTCAATGAAGTCTTCTGCATGGGTGCTGGTGCCTGAGCCTGACAGTTGTCAATCACAACAAAGGTTGAATATCTCACTATTAAGAGTAGAATTCTACAATGTCAGAGATGCCTGGGAGTTTCAGAGGTCATCCAAATCAGGGGGGTTCAGAGAACAGAATTCACTCTAGATAGTTTGAGCAACATGAGATTATTGCACTGTATACTGAGTTGAATAGTGTCCCTCCAAAATTCACGTCCACCCAAAACCTCAGAATATGACTTTATTTGGATTAGGGCCTTTGCAGATGTGATTACTTAAGTTAAAAAGAGGACATACTGGATCAAAATGGGCCCTAAATCTAGTGTCTTGTGCCCTTATATGAAAATCATGTGAAGACACAGAGACACATACAGGGAAGAAGGTCATGTGAAAATAGAGGCAAAGATTAGAATGATGCAGCTACAAGCCAAGGAATGCCAAAAATTGCTGGCAACCACCAAAAGCTTGGAAGAGGCCAAAAACATTCTTGTCGGAGCCTTCGGAGAGAGCATGGTCCTAGAGACACCTTGATTTTGAATGTCTAGCCTCCAGAACCATGAGAGAGTAATTTTTTGTTGTGTTAAGCTATCCAGTTTGTGGTGATATGTTATGTCAGCCCTAGAAAATGAATACACAGTGCATTAAATGGCTCAGAGTATCACTGTGGGGAAAGGCTGCTGAAGAAATGGACCATAGCCCTAGCTTCTGGGAATAACCCCAAAGCTGTACTATGGAAGCAGTCAGCCAAAGGAGCCCCTGCTTCTGACTCCCTCAGAAGACCACCACATCCACCAGCTCTAGAACCACACTGTCTCTGCTACTGGGGGAGTAGGTAAGATAGGATGCCTGATGTCCTGCCTCTCTGCCTTCTTAACTCAGTCCCGAATTTAAGTCTCTAGCAAGGGTTTCAGATCGGTAAAAGTGACTCACAAAATCTAGCTGCAAGGGAGTCTGGAAATGTCGGTTTTAGCTCTCCAGCCTCTGCAGCCAGGAGACACAATCAGAAAGGTTAGAACCCAAACAAATCACACTAGACATCAACGTGTCTGCTCCTTATTCCTCACATAGATCCAGATTCCACTAACCTTTACCGAAATCTTTACATGGGCCATGCACTGTAATATATGACCCCTCCTATTTTATTTCATTCATATTCTCAACAACCTTTTAAGGCTATGATTATACTTATTCTACATACAAGGAAATTTAAGTTCAAGAAGATTTTGAATCTCACTGACCACCTCACAACAATTTAGTTAATGTCCAACAGGTATTTATCGAATACCTACTATGTGCCAGGCTTGCTGGAAATAAACAGGAAATACTTAGTCCCTAATTCCAATTGCTTAAAGTCTAATGCCATTGTTTTAAACTTTGGTGTGCATAAGAGTTGCCTGAAGCCCTAGGTTTTGAGGTAGATTGCTGAGCCCCCATGACCAGAAGTCTGAGAAGAGAAATACAGTCTGAGGGCTGATTCTTATCAAAGTGATGATATGAACCCTAGTACCTTGATTTCAGGCCCAGTTGCCCCGTCAACACCCTGAAAATTTCTTCAGGTGCAAGGCAGGTAAAATAAATATGTGGATAAGGTAGATACAAGTCAGTAAGTGTTAAGTCCTTTATTTGTAACTGAACCCATCCTGGTGAAACTAACAAATTCTCAGATTATTTAGAGCCTTTGAGTATCCAGGCTAGGAGCCCTGCGAGGTTCCTCACCCTCCTCTTTACCAGGCATGAATCCAAGTGAGGAGGAGACTGCACTTCTAAGCCCACCTCCTCCCGGAGCACCTCTCACAGTGAATCATAGGTGCCTCTTGTCTGATCAGCCCTGCTGGTCTATAAGTAGCAGGAGAGCTGGGGATTGAGTCTTCCATGTTCACAGTTCTGTAACTATGGGCCAGGTACTATGCTAAATCGTAACACACTATAAACATTTGTGGAAAAGCGAAAGAAAGGGAGAGTGGATAAGTCATGTCCTTTCACACAGAGGGAATATACGTCTTCTAGCCTTAAATTTCATAGAGAAGAAAACACCCCCCAAGAATTCAGGATGGTCTGCACAATGTCCCTCTTCCTAGCTTTGGCCATGGTGTCTCTTACACGGACTGAAAGTGCACTGAGTCTCCTTCTCTACCACAGGAGGAACCCCCAGCTCCAAGAAGGGACTGAGCTGCACCCTCTGTGGACACTACTTTCTTCAGACTCTGCTCTAGGTGCTTGAAGTACAGTGGTGAACAAGCAGTTCTTGTTCTCATGAAATTGATATTCTATCCAGATGATAAGTGCAAAAACGGGTAAACAATAATCATAGATAATGATAAGCATTAGGAAGGAAAATAGAAGACAATGTGATAGAGGAATAGGGTGATAACTTTAGGTAGTTGGTCAGAAAACACGTCCTGTGTAGGTGAAATTTAAGCAGAAACTTGAAGGATAAGAAGGTACCATGAGAAAACCAAGATGAAGAGTGTTCCCCCAAAAAGAAACTCCAAGTACAAGACCCTTGTACTGGGGAAAGGCTGACTGTTTTAGGAACAGAATAGATCCAGAGTGGTTGGAGCTTAATGACTGGGAATGTGACAGAGGCTGAAAATGTTGCATGACTCGGGTCACTCAGGACTTTATAAGACATGCAGATAATGCAGTTAAGTAACAACCCCCAAGGACCTAGTCTTAGAACTTCTGAGAGGGGTCCAAGCACAGTACAGTAACAACTGCTCCCTTGTAGATGGCTCTGATCCACACTCTTGAAGAGAAATCTAGAAAAGTCTTCCTTGTCCTCTGCTGTGAGTGGACACATTCCCAAGGACACAGAAGAGACCTATCTTATTAAAATGAAAACCTACTTTAATGTAACAATAGGAAAAGTGTCTGAAAACTACTAGATTCTGTAGACTGCATTCATATTCTCATTTCAAATGCACCAAAGTTATAACTCAATATATAATTGTTCTTACTGCTCTGCAACCAACGCCAGTTGGGATTTCACAGCCCATCTTACCTTGATTCATTCCTATTCTTCCCCATGGTTATCTCAGTGTAGGCTGGCATACATTAGCATAAACAGGGCCCATCTACAGATGGGTAGTGGGATGGGAATGTGTGCCCCTACCAACGTGCACAGGGGTTGCTTGAAGAACCACCAGAATGAGGAGGCAGCTGGCAAGGTGAGGTCTGGGTTGAGAGATTTTTGGAACATGCATGTAGATTCACTTTCCCTGATATCATTTTTTTTAATCTTTTATTTTAAAATAACTTCTCACTTGCAAAAGAGTTGCAGTGATAGTAAAGAGATTTCTCATGTACTCTTCACCCAGATCCTCCTTGGGAACATCCCATGTTAGCATCTTACATGACCATAGTACAATGATCAAAACTAAGAAATCAACATCTATAAACCAAACTACAGATGTTGTTCTGATTTCCCCAGTTTTCCTCAGTTCCCCAAAACGGAACTAACCTCCCACTCTCCACCAGAGCCAAGGGGAATAGAGGGAATTAGGATAGGTGGAACCCAGCTGGGAACTGGAAGAGCCCAAGAGAGGTGAACTAGTACAGAAAGTAGAGGAGAAGGAGGGAGGGAACACACCTTCTGTGTGATTGTGTACATTGAGGGAGAGAGGGGGCTGTCACCTCACTTCCTCAAGAGGAAGGGGATGCCATGAGCTTCCAGAGGGTGGGAACAGTGTAAGAAGTGGCTCCAATGTGACCCTATTTGAGAACCAAGGCTCTGATTCACTTCCACTGGGCCCGTCTAGGATGCAGCGTCTCTGGTTGATGGCAGTGTGCAAAGAAGGTGGACGCCTCCCTCTGGGTGGCACTGAGCACTTATTCCAGTCTACATCAGAGTCTACATAAATGGCACCCCCTTAGGCTCTCCAGTACCTAAACCGCACAATTACACAGGGCAGGACACGGCACAGAAACCAGGGTGGTATTTGCCATGTTTAACAGCATTTGGGAAGCAACAAGATGGGTGTAGGCAGGAGTGAGAGAGATGAAGAGAAAGAGAGGACAACTAAAATTGCAACAAATTACCTAACTGAAACTCGTCTAGAAAAATAACATTTTACTGCCATTGGGGAGTTAACTATCCTTCATACCTGCACCCAGGCTTGTGGGTGGATAAGCAATTGTCACCAATACTTTCCTGGCTTCCGTGAAATCTGGAGAGATGCAACTCAAGGAGCATCAGAGTGTTTTTCAGAAGTACCTTAATAGTAGCTGTTCCCACCCCCTCCTCTACCCAACCCCAACAGAGGTAGAAGTGGCTTATTAACCAATTGGATTTTCCAATCTATGAGCCAGAGAAAGGATGTACCTAAGCTAGTAGTAAATATCTCTGATGTCTGCTTGAATATGAGGGAAGGAAGTTAGAGAAGAGAAAAAGAAATTGCTTGCATTCAAGGAACGAGTTTTCTGCTTCCACAGAGGGGGAGACTCAAGATGAACATTTAATAAGCAGCATAAATATGCCTGTTTCTTCATCAATAAATGGAACCAGAATCTGGATGATTAATTCATTAAGTCACAATTCCTTTGATTTTAGTGTTTGGTATTCTTTTACATTCTATGTTATATGGGGCAGAACTTTGGGGTCTCAAGCAAGCAGTGACACAAGCACTTAAAGATCCAAAACTCTTTTCTGAAAAATATTATTTTCTGTAGCAGCAACTGCAAGTGAAGGAGAAGGCTGGTCTTCTCTCGAGTGAGATGACAAGTGTAGCTCCTAAACTTGGACAATGTAAAAGCACTGCAGGCTTCTCTGAGGAGTGGGCAAGAAGGCGTGCCCTCGTCCAGCATTTCCCAGGTCCTCACTCCTAATCATGGGAGTGACGACAACATTAACTCCTAATGTGATTAGTTTTTATCACCATATAAAAACAATGGACTGAATTGTGTCTCTGTAAAATTCATATGTTGAAGCCCAACCCCCAATGTGACCTTATTTGGAGACAGACCCTTTAGGGAAGGAATTAAGGTTAAATGAGCTCAGAAAGGTGGGGTCCTAATCTAGAATTGACGTCCTTAGAAGAAGAGAAAGAGACACCAGAGACCTCTTTCTCTCTGCACGAGCACCGGAGGAAAGGCCCATGTGAGGACATAGTGAGAGACGGCTGCCTATGGGCCAGGGAGAGAGCTCTCACCAGAAACCAAGTTTGCCAGCACCTTGATCATGGACTTGTAGCCTCCAGAGCTGTGAAAAAAAAAAGTTCTGTTTTTTAAGCCACCCAGCCTGTGGTAGCCTATTATGGCAGCCCTATACACACACACACACATTCTATTCTCCCTCTTTTTTTCACAAAATAAAGCATGCACACCCCCGCACCTTTATTTTTCTGATTAACAATGTCTTCGAGACTTCCATATCAGAATATAAAGATTGTTTCATTCTTTTTTATAAACACTAGCATAATATTCCATTGAATGGATGTGCCATGATTATTTCACTGGTCCCTTTTTAATGAACACTTAGGCTGTTTCCGAACTTGGCAGCACAAATAATGTTGCAATAAATAACCATATGTATAGAAATATACACATATGCATAATAAATATATACATGATTTTGCACATGTCACACTGGGCATATTTTAAACATATGAATTAGTTGCCAATATGTAAAAATAGGGGGATTTCATGTATAATCTGGATTTGTTACTCTTCTTGAAATATGAGAAGATCTGAAGACACCAGCCCACATTCTCTCGTGGCATCCATCGACAGGAGCTGAGAACTTGCTGCCCTGTCAGTGGGCCACGTGCTCTCCTGCTTGCCACTGCCTCTGCTCAGCTGGCTCACTCACCAGTATTACTCATCAGACCCCCAGGGATGCAGGAGTTTTTGACCCCAATAGATTCTCCAGTTCCATGGAAGCTTAAGATAAGTTATCAGCAAGTGCAGTAACTATGTACTAGCTTAGTTCATTCTCATCGCCGTCTCCAAAAAAGGCGAAAAAAAGCCTTTACTAAGTTAGAATTTAATGTTATGCCTTCTGCCTCTATAGAAAGTTGAAATAAGAATTGTCTATTTAGGAAGGATTTTAGTGTCTTTTACGGGGCTGTCACTGAAGATACTGTCCACTGAGTTACTCAAAGTTCTTTAAATAAATTCTCATTCCATAAATGTCTGCTTAGGTTTGATTCCAGAATAATAAAAAGGTCTCTTTGGGTGAATGCATCTACTTTCTCTTGTCAGAAAATGAAAATGGAATAATGCAGAAACTTCTTCTTTTGCATTAGGAAACAAAAGAAACTTTTACCCAGATTCAGCATCCCTTGAGAGTTACCAGCTGGTCTCCGCTGCCTTGCAAGATTCTACCTCTCACATTTTATTTAAATCAATAATGAGCGACCCCCATCCCTCAGTCACAGGCAGTCCATCTAGGTTCAAGTTCCCACCTTTTAGTCAATTTCAGAATGAACTTAGTCCCCAAATTAACATTTTAATGGCTAAAACTCAGTGCCATTTATTTCGCTGGCATTGTCATATTTAATAATGTAGATAACCTAAGTTATAAAAATATACATTTCCCCTGAGGGACCTAATGTACCTATTTTCATTTTGAATGAAATAAAAATTACATATAAATATGTATATTTGTGCTGTATTAGCTCTTACAGAAAAAGTAAGGTTGCTTATTTAGCAATGAGTTAGGTGAACTTTTTTTTTTTAATCTCTGAATGTCTTCTTGAGTCCTGTGTTTCAATAGGAATCTGCATCGTGGCAGTAGGTGCGGTAAAAATATTGAATAGTGAAAAGAATGCTGTTTTTCATTTTTAAATTTCCATTGTTACTATATAATGCTAAAAATACAACCTAGTTTAAAAGTTAATTTCATATATTTAATGACTTAAGGAAGTTCTAAGTCCGCTTAAAAACTCTGATCGCAAATCCAAAATTTAGTTCTTAGCTAAGCAATCAGTCTGCCATGGTTACTTGTTAAGTAGGCTGGCTGTCATTTGTGCCTTCAGCTCTTTTCCCAGTTTCAGGATCTAAGGGAACAATAGTCAAAGCATATTGTAAAGAAGCCTGGACAGTCGCTGCAGTGCTGTCATTAGTTAGTTGTGCGAACTCGAGGAAGTGACCGCAGCAATCAGTTTCCTTCCTTGTGAAATGCACCTGCTCCTGCTCAAGGTGCTGTGATGACAGTCAAACGACATGTAACATGTGAACATCCTTGGAAAAGGTTCAAGTGACATAGTAGTTACAATAATAAAAGCTAATATGGACCAGACTGTCCTCTAAGTAATTTACATATATTAATTCACCTAATCTTTACGAAAATTCTATGCGGGCTATTATTATTATAAATCATATTTTATAATATGATATGAGAACACTCATATTTTATAGTAGAAAAACTGAGGCATGGAGCGGTCATATGACTTGCCAAAGGTCACACAAGAGCCAGGATTTGAACTAGGATGTCTGGTTCCAAGGCCCATGCCCTTAACCACTTTGCTGCCTCCCAGATGTAAGGAAGTGTAAAAATTACTAAATTACTACCCAAAGGTAGGCAAATTTCTTCCAAATACATCTTTCCTATTTTCTTCCCAGACACTGGTTCATGCCCAGGAAAGGAAAAAGCAAATCTTCCTTTGTATCTTTCCTACAGGACTGTTTCCTACTAAATAGGAATGGATATATGGATTATTCTCTAAGTTGCTACAATGCATTTGTTTAGTGTGTCAAAATCTGCAAGGTGCTTTCCCACCCATTATCTAACTTGAACTTCACCAGGGCAAAGCAAAACAAATACTCATCGCTATTTTCATATGACAGAGGAGAAAGTTAAAGTGTGAAGAGATGATGAAAATCACTGAGGTCTCATAGCCAGTAAAAGGCAAAGTTAGGACTAGAATTCATTTTTTCTCAATCTAAACCCTGGGCTCCACCTACAAACCCATCCATGTTTTCACCAAGCTCTAACTAAGATGCAGCATGGTAAGGGGTGACATAATTGAATCCTTTGGTCCTATGCTTATACATTTCTTCTGTGGGAGAGCAGAGGGCATGGTGGGACAGGAAGAATGCTATGTTGTAGAGCACAGGGTACTGGTCTTCCCAGAGAACACTGACATAAAGATAGGGTGCCTCCAGTCGTGTGTGTCTGTTGGGAGTATACGTGCTCATCAAGACTAGGGGCCACCTACTCTGTGGTTCCTGGAACGTGTGCCTATAGATGAGGTTCCTTCCCTTTTCTCCTGTGCCCCAAAACCTGAAATGGAAGACAGAAGAGAAAGGAACGCTGGGTTCCTTCTAGTGCATTTCCAATCTTGACTGTAGTTGGTGGACTCTTGCCCATAGATGGTGGAATCCTGCCCTGGAGGCAGCATCAGGGATCGCCCTTATCCATGCGCTTCATTTCCCAGCCATGGCAGAAGATGGCCAAGAGGTAGTTAGGGACTAGAGAGGACAGCAGAGGACATAAAAGAAAGTCAAAGAGAGGAGGAAGGGCATCAAGCGTTACCTTTTGGAAGGAACAAGGAAGAATTAGTATGGAAGGGATAAGGAAGGCAACAAATATTTGAGGAATGTTTGAGGTGCAGAGGAAGTAAATGCTTCTCTGGCAAATCCTTCATAGACCCACAATGCTCTTCCACGATATATGCCTTCAATTCGGCTAAAGCTCCTCATATCCCTCATCTCTGTTGCTTCACAAGAAGCCCAATGCCACTGTCTTAGCCTCAGGGATCAAAGCAAATCGGTAGGTGATGAGAAAACTGAGAAAGCAGAATTATCTTAATTGAGAAGAGCAAATTGGGGCCAGGATGGTGTCAGCCAGCACAGGCACATTAGTGGCAGGCAACTTTGTCCCTGGCACTGCCTCTACTCTCCCAACAAACACACAGTCTCTCTGAGGACCCCACAAATGCTTTCAAAATTCATTAAACCCATCACGTTTCTGATGTCTCTTAAAATCACCATTCCCCATAATTTCAACATGTTTGCTTCAATTGTCATCATCTGATTTTCACAACACAAGTCCAGTGAGTCCACTTCCCTCCACAGGGGCACAGAGGGTGTAGAGGGTTTTCAGCTGTAGTAGATGCACTTAGATGACTTACCCATTCCACCTGAATGGATGCATCCTCCAGCAGAACCACATACCACTCATCCTATCATTCCAGTTGGTTGAGTTCACAGCTGGAAGACTAGAGGCTGGTGGGTGGCATGTGATATGGTAAAATGAACATGAGCCTGAACATCAGAATTGGGATCTTAGCTCACTCTATCCCTTTCCAGCTGGGTGACCTTGGGCAAGTACCTAACCACTCTGAGTCCTAGTTTTCTCCTCCATAACATAGAAATAATATATTCTTCTAGGGCTTGTTGTGAAGACTAAATTAGGTAACATTTATATAGTGCCAGAGACAGTGTCAAGCCTTGAGCGTAGATGCTCAAGAAATCATAGTAAATATCACTATTATCATCGTTCTTGTTATGAATCCCAAAATAATGAACAAAAATTAGAAAGGCAGCTACCAGAGAAGATTTTTCATAGCAAATGAAGTTTACAAGCACGTATTCTTCAAAACACTCAACCAACTCTTCCTTCGTGCTCCCCAAACAATTTGTACCTACCTCTACCGTAGAACTTTTATCAGTGGAATTTTGCTTGTGAATCTGCCTCTGAACTGGAGTGTGAGCTCTGCAAAATCAGGAAAATAATATTCATCAAGAGCTTCTCTCAATGCCTAGAAAGAATAGGAATTAATAAATTCTGAATGAATGGAAAGCTGTCAAAAAAAAAAAAAAAAAAACACTTCCTCAGAAGAAATTTATTCTACAAGTTGATTTGGAGATGTACTAGCAAATGAGTTTATAACGCTTCCCTAAATGTCACTAGGAGGTAGCCAACCTAAACTGCAATTAATTAAAAGTCATCTGTAAACTTGTTGAGTGTAAACTGTTACAAAAGGATGCTAAATGAGAAAGGGAAGGACTCATGCAACTACAAAGGCAGCTGACAATGGTCACCAGAGAGGAGAGCTGAGGAGAGGGTCGCCTCTCTCCTGCTCTGCTCTCGGCACGAGGGTGCTCGGACTGGAAATGTTCTGGCTCTTCCAACAAAAACGTCTCTTGGGACGAGAGAGACAATTCATTGAGCTGCCAAGGCTTGACAGGACTGTCCCTTGAGGACATCAGCTCTGATTCTATATTCACCAAGAAACCTTCTGAACTGTCATGTTTTTCGGAGTGAACTCACAGTCTCAGGCCAGGTTTTTCTCCAGCTGCAAGTTAATAAACCCGCATTCTAACTTACATATCAGAATTGGGGTCGAAGAGGGTATTATCATGAGCCAATTATTTGGTGCCAGGAAAAAACTAAATAGGATAAAACTGCGGACTGGACTTAAATGTCAGAAGGTCCAGTCCTGCTAGCCTTACCTGTCATATCACTTCAACGAATACAGGAAAGATTACAGGAAAAGCTAAGGGCTGGAAGGAAGCCCCAGCCTTCAATGTTATTATTCCCCATTTGAACTTCAGAGTTCAAAGAGGCATTATATGGGCTACAACAACAAAAACAATTTCTTTTGTCTCAGTAGACACCAAGCAAAAGATCAAAAGGCAACAGGTGTATATCATGGTAAAAGAACTATTGGTTAACTAAAAAAGAAAAAACTTTTGACAAGGCAATTGATACTAGAATTATTATAAAGCGTAGCTTTATAAGGTAGGTAATTATTGGTCTCTTATAGGTAACATTCAAACTTATCTTCTTAGTCACTTCTAGCCCCATGACTCTTCAAATGTACTTATAGGGTACCAAAATAACTTGTTGATTCAATGCAAATAAATCAAACTAATCATTTTACCTTATATATACAAAATAACTACTTGAAAGATTTTTAACTTTACAACAAATTGGGTAGACACTGCAGAGATTAGGTATAGATGACCTGTGGTCTATGAGCCCAGAGAAATTCTCAATTTATTTACATCTGGACAACATGAAAAGTATCAAGAGGTGATGCCACTCACACTTACTTTTGCTTATAGTTGCAAAAATGCAACATGGCTTTAAAAACTGTTATCCGTGAAATTTTCAATCGCTATAAAATTAGAATGTCTTTCTGAAACTCTTTCTTCTACTCTATGTCTATGTACAATAATCTTTAGCCCAGTCTATCTGGGACTTTCATTCTCCGTGTGTGAGTCTGACTCTATGTAATTCTTTCTCTCACTCTTTCTCGCTCAGATGACCTACCCCATTGTCTGATTCTTGCCCCTCCATATTCAATTTTCTTCTCATTCCCTGTTTATCTTTCTTTTTATCTATCCTAGTGCTGTCCAATAAAACTTTCCGTAATGATGAAAATGTTCTATATATGCACTTTCCAATAGTAACCACTAGTGACATGTAGCTACTGAGCATTAAAATGTGGCTAATGCAACTGAGGAAGTAAATTTTTATTTTTTTAAATTTTAATTCATTTAAATTTAATTTTAAATAGTTACATCTAGCTAGCAGTTACCATACTGAATAGTGCATAATTCTAATACATAGAAGTAATACTGGAATTCATATTTTCAATCACTATAGTATGTGTGCATATGTGTGTGTATATAATCTTCATCTCTTAGAAATAGGAAATTAAATAAATGTGGCTCTCAAATGATTTCTCCCTTCCAACAAAACCATCATCGCTGATCTTTTTTAACTCTCTAAGCTTGAAATCTCTAAGGAATTCAAGTTAGAAAAAGGAATAGTGAAGCCATGAAGCAAGAAAGAGAAATAAAAAAATTTTTCAGGCTATAAACTTGAGCAGCAGTGTAAATCCATGAAGCCATTCCCCAACTCAGCTTTGGAACTGCCTATCATAGAACATTAACGGCTGAGTAGCAAATACTGAATATTTGTGGATTTGGCATGAGGAGATCTGTGCCGGGGCTCTTCGATGAGGCCTCCCCCGTTCAGAGATTTCACACGACCGCACTCTGCCACGGCCAGAGCGGTTGTCAGCCAGAAAAGCCGCGCACGCCTTGAACCTGCCTGTGATTCAATCTAGAGCGAAAGCTCCGCCTACAGGCCACGGAAGTTAGTGCAGTCCGGCTAACAGTGTCTTCATTCATCCTGACAAGAAGTCTATACAGTAGAAAATCTCATCTCCAAATCCTGCCACAAAATCACACGTTCACGGGGGTGTGAGGAGGTGGATAATGTGAAGCATTTGTCAATTCCATCTCACCAAAACACTTACCTCCCTGATTCCACCACAGTGAAGCACTTCATTTCAGAACAAACAGCAGCTTATCACCCACCTCCTCTCTAGGTGCAGTTTAACTCAGCACCAGGGTCTAAGTCCCCTCACAGTTCCCAGTTCTCTGCCGACTGTACATGCCACTGTACATCCTTTTCTTTTATTTGGAGAATGAATAATGTAAATGATTTTACTGACAATGAAGTACTTATTAAGGAATCTAGAGATAGAATTAGATCCTCCTACTTTCCCTTCATTTAATGACAATGGAATAGTCTATTGTTACATTAAATGTACTAGAGATGAGAATAACCCTGCTATTTTTATCACTCCACCACCCTTACTGGATTTACTCTTTAATACAGACAATGTGGAACTGAGATTTTTAGGTTTCCTTTTTGACCCTGACTGCTTAGGGCATTTTTATCCAGATTACCCTGGACAAAAAGCCAGCCCTGAGTCTGGGGGGGAGGTGAGCTTGCCTGGAAAGCCATTTGAGGTTGCTGCCTGCCAGGAGCCTGAGCTCTTATGAAGGAAGACCACCTCAGCATTCAGGAATTGGGACCCTTTGGGGTTTAACAGCACCGTCACCAGAATCCAGGCTTTTTGATCCTTAGAGGTCAGAATATGGAAGCATGGTTGGCCACCTTGCTATGTTTGTAAACCCTGCTGGATCTTTCATGTATGAGTTCCAGTTTCTATTTACCTCGATGACAGGGAACTAGATGAGGGAGGGTGAGGCCATGGAATAGGGTCAGAGAGCCATCCCAGAACGAATATTCATTCATTCACTCATTCATTTGTTCATTCAGTATTTATTTGTCTATAATAGGCAGACACAGTATCAAAACTAGAGAGCGGCACGATTGCTGCCTTCGCAGAGCTCATACTCTCTGGTGGCCGTCTGACAAAATGTGTTAGGCCAAAGCTCACGTTTCTGCTGAGCTCAGATAGTTATTCCAGGGGAGTTCAGCTAGGTTAATCTACGTTAGAAATATAGGAATGAAAATTCCAGTTGCAGCTTAGTTGTTTCTTTCATTCTGATGCTATTTGCTATCCCAGCAAATCAATCTTCATTTTTTCTTCAATCAAATATTTAAGGAGCCCCTATTGTATGCAAGGCATTATGCTAGGCTTTTTATAGGTTCTGTGAGCAACGTAAAGGTCCTCAAGGAGCTCACAGGAAAATAAGACACATGCATAAATAACTTTACTAAATTGAAAAATATATAAAATTGCATAAGAAAAACCAAACAGATAAACTGTTAGGAGAGATCATGGGATGGTGGGATTGCTGGAAGGGTCAAGAAAGTTGGAGGACATAGAATCTAAACTTGATGAGAGAGTGTGATTGTAACAAGTAGAGATTCTTCACAAAAAATCAACAGAGCACTAAGTTTTTCAAAACACCGTTAAATTCATTAACCCAGTTGAGCTTCACCGCAGCTCTGTGGGATAAAGTTAGTAATATTGTTATTAACTTTTTTTTTTTCCAAATGAGGAAACTAAGCCTTGGATAATTTAAATGACACATTAATACAGAGGTCACCTAGAATTTTGCCATAACCTAGCTACCTAACTTCAGAGTTCTGTACTTACCAAGGCAAACTTATTACTCCAAAGAGGACAATCTTTCCCTTACTTGCTGAGTCATTGTCCCTTACAGTCTCCTCAGCTTTGCTGATACAGTTCATCCCAATTTGTATGATCTCATATCCTTTCTTCACTTTTATAAATTATCTTTATAATTTCAAAGGCATGTGGGACAAAAGGATTCATGCCTGACAAAAGGATACAAGGGTGTGGCAGGTTGCATTTCCCAAAAATGGTTACAATATTTCTGGTTCCACATGCTCATCCATAATTGGCCATTCTCCCACCAAGAAGTGGAGTCTGTGTCCCCTCACCTTGAAACCAGGAAGGTCTTTGTGACTACCTGACTAGTAGAGTACAGCAGAAGTGACGCTATCTGACTCCTGAAACTAGGCCATAAAAGGTGATACAGCTTCCACCTAGTGTGCTCTCTCTCTCAGATGCTTGTCCTTGGACCCCAGTCACCATGCTGTGAAAAAGCCCAGGCCACATGGAAAGGCCCACAGGAGAGATTCCGAGACCCTGACCCTCATCCCTAGCTGAGATCCCAGATAGTGATATCCTGTTAAATGTTGAACCACTGACTCCCTGGAGGTGAGTGGGAGCTCTGATTTGTAGTATTTGCCAATTGCCATGGTGTACATACTCCCACTGTAACTGATTTCACACCAACAACATGAGGCCACTGAAAATGGATTTGAGAAATGGATGCACACAACTGGCTTTGCAAATCAATACAAGCGGCTGCCAGCAGGGCACTGCTCCCAGGCCTCAGCCTGCACCGACTCAGCCCCCATGAGAGTGAACCACGTCTGAAGCAAACACTCCAGCCCTCAGTCCAGCTGCCCCAGCTGACGCCAGGTAGAGCACACACTGACTTCCCCTCCAAAGCCCTACCTAAATTTCAGGTTTATGAGTAAGTGATTGCTGGGTTTTGGTAAGCTTTTAAGCTACCAAGTGTTGGAATGGCTTGTTATAAAGCATGAAAGTACCAAAACAAATGAATAAATGTGAAGGAGAGGAAGACCACAAGATGACGCTGAGGTTGTAAGCCCAAAAGACTGAAAAAGCAATTATATAGTTGAAGCTAAGGAATCCGCAGCTAAAATTTATAAGTCTGAAAATTGCAATTGTAGACTCAAGCAAAGCAAATAGATAACAGAGCAGCTGATATTGGCTAGACATTAGGTGATTATCTGATTAAACTAAGATGTTACTGGAGCCCAGCTTAACCTCTAAGGGAATGTTTGTATTTTAAAAGAAGGAGCTACAGAACAAATTAGTAGTCCTCCATGCCATGCTAATCAGAGGTGTTCTGTTGCTAAAATCAAATAATGGTAGTTGTTTGTATCTGAATTCACAAGGAAAAGACATTTCAATGCATACAGTTTTCTCAATTTAAAATGTTGTCCCATTAGAAAACCGAAGATTTTCTTAAATCTTTCATGACTGCTACAGTTTTGCTGTTGCTGGGTCCTAGCAAATAAGATAAATTATTTAAGTACTACATTGATGTTACCAGAAAATTTAGAAGTGCCCTTAGTTCCTTGGCATATGTGATTATGGGAGTGATTTCACATTGCAGCATACAATACAGTCATATTTTCTGCTGGTTAAATGTTCTTAGTTTGTAAATGGCATTAAGTATATCAATATTTCGTGGAGTTCTTCTCAGAAGATGACTTGCTCTATAGGTGTTTTCCCAAGTGAACAAGACTGAGAACCACTAACTTAAATGAATTTGTCATTAGTGGAACGTAAGAGACGATATTTTTTAACAGCTTGGGAAGACTAGCTGTACCGTCCCTGCTCCGAACGACTGCCAGGCCTTCACCACAGGACAGAGAGAAGAGTAATCAGCAATTTGCATCTGATTTCTGAATGGCTTACTACTCTGGCCTTAAGGCAGCGGAAAGAAGCCAGAAGCTTTCTGAAGGCAAAGTTAGCCTGAAGACACAGAACCATATGGTGGTCCAAAGAGACAAGTGATTATAAGATTAGACTGCATAAATATAAAATGAAAATTGTGATCAAAGTCTAGGGATGAAATCAAGGTGATTGAAAACAATTAAGGAAAGTGAGAAGGGACCCAACATTAGTAATCCTAGTTCTACCATGCTTAGTTGCTTTGAGAAAGTGTGTGTGTTACATCAAAGTCCTAAGAACTGTTTCTCAAGCAAGACTATGTAATAAAATAATCTATCATCAATAGATAAAAAAGCCCAGCCAATTCCAGAAAAAAAAATCATTCCTAAAATTTATGCTTTTTACACAAAAAGTATAAAATGAAAACAAAAGGCGTAAAACACTGAACAGTGTTAATGGACCTCAATATAATCCCACTGATACTCAAAATTGTGATGGCTGAATTTTCCAATATTTGGACCTCCTAATAAAAATGCTAGTTAGCCAGAGGATTCTGAGTTTACATAAAATACAATGATAATTATTTATTGATATTCTTTGTGGTTTACATTTCACTAATTTCCAAAATGGATTTGAGGCAGCATTCCTTTTTAGATCAAAGTTGACTCTCAATCTCTCTCTCTCCTTCTCTCTGTCATTACAAGATTAATAGGTCTTGATAGCTTCTTTTCTTTATTGTCACTTGACACTTCTTAATAATGTAAAATATTGAGGAAACAAAACTCCTCTGAGTTTCTTAATCAATCCTATTGCAGCACATATTCTTGCTAGAGCTGTCTTCTTTCTAACACTGGCTGGGGCAGAGAGGTGCAGAGTGGGGCGGTGATTGGTACCCACTGCCTTCGAAGGAAGCCCCTGTGAAAGATTTTAAAACAAAACAAAACTGTTTGCTAGCAAGGGTGTGATAAATTCAGGTGCTCGTACTACTATTGGTCTAAATGTGACAGAGCTTCAAAATTGCCCTTATCCTTTGACCCAATAATTCAAGTCAAGGAATTTGGTCTGAAAAAATTTCCAAAAAAAATCTTAAAAATTAAAGTAAAAGCATATTCATCTTATTGCTAGATATAATAGAATTTTAAAGTGACATAAATGCCAATAATACAAGAAGTTTAAATACACTCTAGTATATATCTATACAGTATAATAATTTACAGCACTCACATGCAGTATGATTTCATTTGTGCGTGTGTTTGTGAGTGTATGTGTACATGGATCAAAAAGGAAATAAATAAAAATCCTAACAACAGTTATTTCAAGTATAAGAATTATGTTATTACTATTTTCTTCCTTACATTTTTCTATGCTTTCCAATGTTCTGTAGAATGGACAATATTTTCATAATCATAAACAAATGATACTATAAGTAAGTTGCCCATTCCTATCCTTAAAAAATCAGCCAGATTTATTCACTGAATAATTCTCTGAATTATTCCAGAGAGTCTGATGCTGGGCTAACTTATTTCCTTTTTTATTGGGTGTGCTCTGCCAGGACTTTGCTTCAGCTTGGTTCTCCCTTCATCACGCCTGCCTGAGTGCTGCCTGCTCCAGAGGCCCGCAGCCCTCTGTGTACCAAGTAGGGCAAAAAGCGTATGGCTTTCTCTCTCCCACCCACACTGCTCCTCTCTACTTTCTGCTTTTGCTCCAGCTTTACAAGCCAGGAACTTGGCATCTTACTTGTTACTTCTGAATGGCTTACTACTCTACTTGCTTTTCCTCTCCCTTTGTCCAGGCCTTGCCCTAGCAAACGTACTGGCATTAATAATGTTCTTTCCTTTTTTCTCACCGTCATGAAAAGGCTGAGAGTCAATTTTCTTTCTGGGTTCATATGCAAGTAGAAATTGTGGGCCCCCATAATTATTTAATTAAGAAAGAAATCTGTCAGAACTCTGAAGCTTGATTCAAACTGTCCTTCTTGTTTTTATCTTCTTTTGACACCTTTATGCAAAGATCTGCAGGAAAACATTCGTCCTTTGAGGTTTCTGGGCCTCTCATATGTATCAAGAGGCCAAGAATATTTATACTCTCTAACACAATATTCCATTTCTGGGAATATAGCCTCCCACCCAAAATCCAAAACTTGTGGGGAGGATACGCTATGAGATATTCACTGTAGTATAATTTGTAATAGCAAAAATTAGATGTAACCCAAGTGACCAAAATTGAGAAATAATTAAATAAAATGAGGCACATCCATAAAATAAAGGGTTTTTTTTTTTAGTTATAGACATTAAAATTAATAACTAAGACTAAGTAGCAATGGGCAAACATTTAAATATAATTTTAATTTTTAAAAAAGCAGGGCTTAAATAAATTATAATCTAAGTAAAAGGGTACAAGAAAATCTGGAAGGACAAGCAGAGATTGCAAAGAAAAGCATCATTTTTTTCTCTCCAGTTAGTTATTTTCATTAGTTTGGAATATATTCAAAGCCCAATAAAAAGGTACATATTAACGGTCTAAAAGTTCCAGTATTGTAGGATCTTACTACCCACCTGTGGACTGAGGTGAAGTTTCCTTCCTTCCCACTTACCCCATCCCAGCAGGGCAATGGTGACCTCCTTCTAGAGAACACAAAGTTCCGTGTCACAAACGTGGTGAAGGATTTCACTTTCCTCCCACCCGAATACCTCTGCTTTGAACAAAGTGAACTGAAGACCAAAGTTTCCCACTGTCCCACCAATCATTTGTGATCCAGTGTCTCTCCCTAGATCTGCTGGTGCCTCGGGCTCTATTCCTACCATGGCTGTGTCTTGTACAATGGAGTTATTAGCAAGTCTGCAGGGAGGGACCTCTAAGTGCCAAGTGGGCAGTCTTGAGGGAAGGGATTTCCCATTACCTTTTGGAGCTAATAAGTCTGGTCTAGCACTGCTAGAGGCCAGCCCCCAGGGAGTGGAGGTTACACTCACCTTTACTACTGCTGGAGGGGATGCTTTAGCCCTCCTGTGACCCATATGACTCCTGCCAGACCTATTCGCTCCTCTGTTCTCCACTTGCTCCTTAGCTTTGCGGCTCTCTTCTGCCTTCCACTAGAATGTTCCTAACACCTCTCATTAAGTCAGCTAACCATTTTTCTGTTTCTCAAGGTGCTTGTATTGGGTTGGCCAAAAAGTTCGTTTGGGTCTTTCCGTAACATCTTACAAACCCCGAACGAACTTTCTGGCCAAACCAATACTTGAGGCTTCCCCCCAACCCCCGGTGTTTGGCTGAAGAAAGACAGTTCATTCATCCTGATAGAATTCAGAACCCGCTGAGGCTCCAGCGGTGTCGGTCCCCTCTCGTTCCCATTCTGTCAGTGCTTCTGGGGAGCACAGAGGACCCAGGTAGGAGCAGGTCCAGATTTACACTTAGACAACCAAATCTATATGCTTCGTCACAAGGTCATTTTTCAATGCTCCACAAATTCCTCAGCCTTCCAGCAAGAGGAAAATCCCTCATTAATCAGAGTGTCTTAAACTCCCAGGAGAACATATAGAAACTGTGTTGAAGGTATTCACTCCTAACCTCGCTTGCCTTTTTCCCAGCCCTCCTTGGGCCCAAGCTACGATTTTCCTAAAGTCCTGAGTTGTGGGTTCCCAGGTCCCTTATGTGCACATTTGGTTTTGAACTTTAGAAAACGACATGTACGTTTTAAAAAAAATGAGTTGGAAGAAATACATCCAAGTGATCACTATATAAATGTTAGTGTGGTTCAATGATAGAGGACTTATTTTTCTAAATCCTTATTTTCCAAATTTTTGTTTTACATTTTTCACCCGAAAACATAGAGGGCAAATAACACAAGAATATTTCAAGATCTTCACCACTGATCAAAACTCCTTACAAAACCAGAATATTTCTTTTATTTGATCTTTGTTTTGTTTTCCCCAACTTCTATCCTTCTCCTCTCTGGTAGGGATACCTAATTGTGGTCTCATCCATCCATCCATCCATCCACTCATCAATGCATCCATCCATCCCTTTTCCATTCCTGCCTTAGCACAACCAAGTAGGGAAGCCATGAGCTGCCTCTAAAAAAAAAAGAAAGACAGAAACACTCAGCAGCAGCCACAGGCACTAATGTGAGAAGCTGGAGAAGGTGTCATTTTTCACTCAAACTGACATTTAAGCTGTTTCATAAATATGAAATCAAACTTGAGGGTCCAGATGGGCTGCCACCCCCTCTGCCTTTTGCTGGAATGACATGCTATTTACCAGCCTCAGAAAGGGGGACTGAGGAATGAAACTTTCAGAAGATGAGTCACTGAGGGAAATGACTGATGAGTGATGAATGAACTGGTGATTTTTTCATAGAAAAATCAGGAGAGAGTCACTGCTCGACGGACAGCGATCCCCAGTGCGCACTACAGCCAGAGTCGAACCGTGACAAGGAGCAAGGCAGTCACATTTTCCAGGAACTGCACAGAGAACAAGTCAAGCTTATCCCCGAGGTACATGGAGGCATTTCCAAGAGAAGAGGGTCATTTTTTTTGTGGATGATCCCATGGCAGCAGCTGTCCCATATCATACATGCGTCATAAGGAGAGCATCACATGAAGCCACATGTAAAATTTGAGTTTTGAGGACACGGGCATCTGCTAGGATCTTCAAATCATGAAGTGGAGTATTTATGACAGCACCACCCCACCAAGTGCTCCCTAGACACCTCTTTTGAAGGTGAGCCTTACAGAGCCTTGTCTGCATTTCCAGAGCCCTGTAGAGCAGGAACTGGGGAGGAAGGCAGGGGATTTAGAAGCGACACCATGCCCTGGAAAAGTCCCTCCTATTGCTACGCTGCAAAGCTACCATATGCTCCCAAGCTAGGGAGAGAGAATGTGGTTCTCCATCATTCTGGAGGACTCCTGAGAGTGTCCTGGCACTCATCTCTGATCCCTCCGTATAACTCTGAGGAGTTTCAGTTTCCTGAAAAGCAGAGAGACAGTCTTGGTTTATTTTATAGCTGTCGATGATAAAAAATCATGGAAATCTTTTAATTTTCTTCATCATTTGAAAGGCAAGAACCTGAGGTTGTGTGGGGCACTTTCTTCAGTAAACGTGTGGTGGTGATGTGTAGGCAGGAGCTGTGATCTTGAGCCACACACCTTCCCCTGAATGGGCAGAACAGACCTTTCCAAATAGGACAGATTCCAGCTAGATTGGTCAAATTCTTTGGAGATACCAGCTGTGTATGTATATGAGCACCCAGGGGGAAAGAGTCTTGTTATATTTCGAGAGATCAGCAATACCATAGAGCTGCTCTACCTACTTCTTCGAAGCACTCTTCTGCAAAACAGAGTCCCCCAGAAGGGGCCTTAACGTTAGCGCAGTGTTAAGACAGGAAAAATTCTCTCCCTCTGCTCCTCCCTAGACCAACAGCACCACAATCTAATCCTTGCCAACGCAGTATCAATGTCTCCAACCTGCTCCAACTCCAAACTGCCCCACCCCATATGCCACCTTTGGGGGTCTGATCAGGGACAGCGTGCAAGCTTTGCACTTACCTACGAGCAAACAAGGGGGAGAGTAGCTACTGTGTCACCTGAAGAAGGATTAAGAAAATCTACGCTAGTAAAATAAGAAAATTTGTAGGAGAGAGAAGGAGGCCAAGAGGTGGAGACAGAAATATCTGGCCAAACCTGTGACACGCTTCATTTCTCTCTTTTAAGGTCTTCGGTTTTCAGTGGGTCAGTGGTTTACTTGCAGATAAATGTCTTTTGTCTTGATTGAGGCTAGTGGCAAAAATGAATTTTCATACATACATATACTTCATATATGGATATACTTCATATATACAGTGGTATGAAAATTTACTTATTATATATATATAAATATGTATATATATAAAGTTAACTCAGAATGTATTTATTGTTTAGATTGATTTGACATGATTTATACAACTTTCAAATTGTTCTAAATGAAAGTTTCCCTTGAATGGGCCATTTGGCTTTCCAGCCGCCAGGATTACTAATTCCAGACACACTGTCTTACGCTCACATGCAGATGTCTGTGGCAGGGGTCCCATTACGGCTATTTGAGAGAATCACTCAGGCATGTTTGGACTAGAATATCAGTAGTTTCCATTACAAAAATGGGAAGATGTGCACCAATTCAGGGCATATAGAACCCAAATGTAAAGCTGGTATAAAGAAAATGTACCACTTAAAGAGAACTAGTCTCTTCTCTACTATTTAGGATCCTAATGGTTTCATTGAGATACTGGGCCATATGCTGGCAACTTCCACACTGGAAGAAATTCAAAGGTTTAACAAAAGAAAGTTCTATCTCAAGCTCACCGGTAAATATTAAAATCTACATTCAATTTAATTCAGAAAGCATATCTTATTTGAATACTATGTGCTTAATCCTGTGCTAGACTTTGAACAGGGTTTTTTAAAACATTGGGTTTTTTCCTACATCTAATGGCATAATATATTTGCTATGAAAAAAATAAATAACAGCATAAGGCAGTAAATAAAGTACTCAGCCAGTTCACACTGTAGAAAAATTCTGTTTTGTTTTCATAGCGATTGTACGATCTCCTACGAAGGACAATGGAAGTAAAGTAGGGGTTGGTGGGCAGGCATTGAGGTCAAAGTTGCTACCATAAAAGAAAATGACTAGAAATGGTCCCACCAGACACACCCAAAATATCAGGATTAGCTACAGTGGAGAAAGATCTAAAATTAAGTACCTCCCCAGGGAGTATCAAGTATCCACAGAAGATGCAATAACAGACAACAGGTGGGAGCCAAGACAAGCAAATGGCCTCAGAGTCCTGCAATTTCAAATATATCAGTGGGACAGTGGGACAGTGGAACAGAATGGTGGCAGTCCTAGGATGAAGCAAAATGCAGAAAAGCCAACAAGCAGTATCAGGAAAATCTGAAAGCAGGAAGCAAAACCTCAGCCATAGGGCTGGTTTACAAGGCCTCTGGGGAAGACAGGAAAAGCAAAGGTCTTAACCGTAAGAAACTGGGCATGACAGGGCTTCAAGACAAGGCATAAGATTTGAGAGAACAAGATAGGAACCTAGCCACCAACACAGGGGTCCAGAGGCAGGAAGTAGTCTCAGGAACCAAAGGACACAGGATTAGAGCCAGGCAAGAATACTAGCTAATATTAATACACTGCACTGAATAGTTTCGAAGTATTTTTACTTTCAGTATCACATTGTATGGGTTCCCAGGTTATCTGTTTAATAAATTCACCTAACATGTGCCAGGACCTGTGGCAGGGATGGAGCACCTAGAAATAAAGAACTTAGAGATGAGGAAGACACGACCCCAAGACGTAGGGGACTATAGTCAAGTGTGAAGTACTGATGGATGAAAATGCAGTCACTCCTGAACATCACAGAGTTCAAAAGGAGAAGGAAGGCATCGTGTCCTCTGTCCTTTTTCTTACTCTTTGTAACTGAATGAAAAGTTCACAGTGACAGCCTTGGATCTAATGGTAATGACTTAGCAACATTACACATACCAAACAAATAGAATTTAAATTTCCATACAAGTGAACATTTAATTTCTGTCCCACAGGGCTGCACTTAGAGCAAGGGATCATTTTAAAATTCCATAGAATATGCCCTGCCATGCAGAGTACCAGAGAACTTGGAGGTGGATAGGCTCTCATGAGCTGCCATGTGACTTGGGTAATGTGGAGTTCTGAGAAAAGACCTCTTACAAACGTTGGGTAATGAAATTAAGAAAATAACATGGAAACCTCATCTTCAGTGAGTGAGGGAAGATTAAGACAATGAACACATGGGGTTCAGGCCTGG
This sequence comes from Eschrichtius robustus, assembly GCF_028021215.1. NCBI lineage: Eukaryota > Metazoa > Chordata > Mammalia > Artiodactyla > Eschrichtiidae > Eschrichtius > Eschrichtius robustus. The sequence continues at coordinate 81,920,738 of NC_090829.1, read as the reverse complement.
GAGCACCCTAGGATCTGGGGAACTTTGAATAATTTGAACCCAGTTTCCCTCTTCCCCCAGTCCCCCACCCGAATGTTCTGTTGCTAAGACAACAGGACGCTAGCAGGCATATGCATGTGTCTGCTCCTTGCATGCTGTTGCCTAGCAACAGGACTCTGTCGAGCTTGGGCTCTCGCTCTTTACACCTACCTTGCTCCATCCATTGCCTTGACTTGCCAGTTGCTTTCCCAACCCCCCAAGGCAAAGAAACAAGAAGCAGGAGAGTGCTAGAGGCTCAGGATCTGATCTTCTCGTCAACAGCCTATTATCAATACCAGGAGAAAACCCAACCCTGGCTTCACTCAGCTTAACCCCTGCATCATGAAGTTATCAAATGTAAACTGACAATTACAGCTGAATGAAATCAAAGGATGATTTGATATTCTTTGTACTTGAAATCCCGTTATGGAGTCCTAGTCTGTAATAACCAAAGGAGTGTTGTGATAAGAAAAATACTAAACCACAGGGGCAAAATTAACAGAAGGATTTTACATCTGGAATGAGACAGGAGAAGGTGGAAGATAAAAAAGGAAGAGAGCAAAGGGGGAAAAAGAAAGAAAGGAGGAAGAAATAAAGGGTGGAAAGGAGGAGCAAGAAAGAGATGTGGGGCTTTTAACTCACAATAAATAATATCCCTTTGGAATATGTCAAGTGTGTAAACTGGAAAAAATCTGCAGCACAGTGTGGGGTAGGATCTGATGCCTGAATGAGTAACAATAGAGCTTACTGAGCTTCTTTTTAATACCAGGCATCACGTTAAGTGCTTTACATAGATTACTTCCGTCTTCATAATAACCCTGCAAGGTGGATGTCAGGAAAATAATTTTGTAGTTCAGTGACTTGACCAAGGACACACAGCTAGTAAAAACGGCAAAGCTAGTAAAAATAGAGAGTATTCAAACCAAAATTAGTATGACTCAAAATTTCACATGCTTTCTCGACAGGTACTACAATAAATATCTGGGAAAGTATGCACAAAACTTGTGAAATCACACAAATTTGTTAAATCAGGGACCTTTTAAAGGAGCTATAAATATGCTTTATCTAACATTAAAGGAATAGCTTTTTCTTCGAAGCTTCAATGCAATAATTTGTGAAAAGAAAATTATCTTACCAAGTGGGAAAGAAAAAGCTGATCCTTTAACAGAGTGCTCAATAAAAAAGTCTAGATTCTTTTGGATGAAGCTGGAGAAAGGAAACTCCTGGGCTTACTCCCATTGAAAAGAAAGTCCGAATTTTGGAAATGCTATGGAATTATGGGAAACTTTGTGTACAGCAACCAGTATGTACAGAAAAGCAATTGCTCCAGGAAAGTCAAATATAAACAAAAAATAAAGTTCCGCTAAAACCTTGCTGACCTCTGCTATGGGTCTCCTTCCTAGTAGCAACACGATGCCCTTGGTTGGTGAACAAGGAACAAAGCACTGACAGCAGGGATGGACACACACATATTCCTTTTCTCAGACCCTCAAACCTTCATGAAAATAGAAGGCATGTGGCACACTGGTCCCATCATTCTGGTAGCTGTGCCCAGGCTTACCTGGCCTAGGCTTAAGCAAGTAACCACGCCAAAGACATTTATTTCTCATTCTGAAGGGTGAGTTCAGGCATGCTCAGAAATTTCTTTTGCTATATTCATTAATTCCCATGGTAAAGAACCCCCTCTAAATATTCATAGGAACCAGGTCAACCCCACTGAACTATTACTCTCAAGATCCTGGTATCCTAAGTGCACAAAATCAGGTTCACAGGTTAGTAGCCCCATCCGTCCCCATATGTAAAGTGTTGTTGTTATTATTTTACCACATATGACAGATATTCTCCAGAAATAACTTGGCTTTTCTTAAGGATTAGGGCCAAACATGAAACAGGCTTTCCTGCTTTCCTAGACGGAGCTATATGAGGTAACTATGCGGCAGAGCTCTGAAGTAATAAACTATGTAATTTGTAATAAGGGAATGCTTATCATGGATAACAACACAAGGTGCAAAGACTAGTATTGTCCCACAATATCCATTCTGTCTTTCTTTCATAGACACAGGAATTTTAGCCCAGCATACAGCCACTCAGGCCAAAGTCTGGCCAATAAGGTATAAGTACATCTGTTGTGTGGCAGTTTTTGAAACTTTAAGGAACAACTATTGCACAAACTCTGCCCCTCTTCTCTTCTGTTCCTTTCCCTTCTCCACCTTCTGGAACGTGGAGGATGTCATCTGGGAGCAGGAGAAAGAGAGCCACACAAGGGATGGCAGAGTAGGAGCTAAAAGGAGCCTAGGTCCCTGGGGACAGAGTGGAACAAAGCCACTACAGCACCTTGGGACTCATACCACCACATTTTATACAGGAGAGACGACGTAAGCTTCTATCTTTTTAAAGCCTCTATTTGTTGGTATGAGTCCCTTCAGCCAAATCCAATCTTAAGTAATACACAGAGATTACAGCATAGCTCTTATAGCCTATTGTTTATTGTTTCCTTCAGCCAAATCCAATCTTAAGTAATACACAGAGATTACAGCATAGCTCTTATAGCCTAATTGGCTATCTAGGCAGGTAATAATTCAAATGACCCATAGCAGAGAAGAAATATTGAATAGAAATGAGGATCTCAACTGTCCCAAGGTGAGACTCTCTCATCCTTCACTGGTAATCCAAGGAATTCTTAACGTTTTCATTAAACATGTAATTTTTCTTGTAGAATGCAAAATATGATGCTCTCTTCCAAAAAAATAAGATTTTATCCACAGACAAAAACTTGTCTTTCAAAGTTTCTATGCCACTCCCTAGAGGAAGGAGATCCCCATCAAATCCTCCTGAGCAAATACCTAAAATGCACACCCAGTAGGTGCTGTGTCTCCAGACATTTCCAAGAAGTGACATCCAAGAGGCCTGTCACCAGAGCTCTTGTACTGATAACAAAGCAAACTTTGGGGGTAATGATGAAACTCATCCAGCAAAATGGATGAATATAAAATATGACTTAATGTCTTTACAATGTTTAAAGAAAATCTGTGCACTGAAAGTGTAGGATTCAGATCAGTCCTGTCCAACAGAAATACAACACCTGCCACAAATGTGAGCCACAAACGTAATTTTAAATTTTCTAGTAACTACACTGAAAAAAAGTAAAAGAAACAATTGAAAATAATTTTAACAGTATCTTTTATTTAACCCAATATGTCAAAAATATTATATATTATAATCCATATTAAACAAAACAATATATTTGATGCTCCTTTTTTTTTTTTTTTTAACAAAGCCTTCAAAACCCAGTGTATATTTTATACCTATAATGCATTTCAGTTTGGGCTAGCCACATTTCACATGCTCAGCAACCACTGCGGCTAGTGGTTACTGTATTGAAAGGTATAGATCTAGAGTATGCCATTCACTGATTAGTAGAAATAATAACATCAGTGAAGTGACTTGGGCCTCTAAAGTTTTCCAATGCCAACCAAATCCCCTGCATTCCAGTTATAATTTTATGTAATCATAAGTAATGAAGGTGATTCTTTGTAAACAGCTACTGAACTGGTTATGCTATTACTACCACTCACAATCATTTATTCCAATCTTACCGATCATGAGGTTTTCCTTCTATGCTAATCTTATGTCTACTGCTGCACTTAACCTTATTCTTCTGATTCTGTCTTCCACAGAGGAGAGACACAGTGACCCAAATCTCCCACATAATAACCCTCCATGTTAAGAAGCAGAAAACTCCAAGGGCATTTTCAACTTACCAAGGTACAAAGGTGGCGGCAATGTAGAAGAGCCACATCCAAATCCCAAAGCATTCAGTCTCAGAGTTTCTTTCTGCCAACTTGCTCACAACTACCACCATTTTCCAGTCTAGTTCTAAGACCAAGGCCACTCTGAAAGCTTTTCCTTTAACCACAAGGCAATACTGAGTATAGCTTCTGACTCCAGGGTCTCCCCAGATCTTTAAAAAGAAAAATTTGAAGAAAAAAGGGAATAGAAGGAGGAAGAAGAGGGAAAGGATACGGAAGAAGAGGGAAAGGGTACAGAAGAAGCAGCAGAAGAGAAAAGAGGAAGGCAAAGAAATGTCTATGTCCAGTCACATGATTTGAGGGCTGACACTAGAACATAAACCTGAGAAAAATATCTGCCTCACCTACTTGCCTGGTTGGAAATTCAAGCATCAATAATTTATTTCCTTGAGCTAAACCAAGAGTCCACGCATGCCCAGTTAAAGTGCAAATAACCCTAGAAAGTAAAATACCAAACCTTCAGGTCTTACTACAATTCAATTCATCAAATACAAGCAATTTGGTCAACCAAGCAAGCCCTGGTCAGGCAGGCACAAGTCTGGTGAGTATGACATGTGGGGTGGGAAAGAGCCAGGAAATGGGAGCCAAGCCTCCGGGGCTTAGTGTGACAACCTGGGAGACCTGAGGGGAGGGGCCCCGGCAGCAGCAGAGGATGCCCTCACAGCCACCAAGGATGCTGAACCCTGACCCTTTCCACCAGCCAGAGCCAGCCCTGCATGGGACCTCTAGTACCTCACTAATCAGTAAAAATACAACAGTTCTCCATTCTTCTTCCAAACTCCTCTTTGATCTTTCATCACTTTACTATGAATTGGCTGCTTTGGGTGATCTGTATTTACATCTTGAAAATATAAAGAATGTAACATGTCACTGTCACTTCAATTCTCAGGTTTTATTAAGATCAGCATCTCCTCCTTGAGCCCAGTGAGCTTCTGGTCTTCCAGTTTACTTGACCCAGTAATAATGAAATAAAACATGAGATCTTTGGACTTTTAAAATTCAACTGCACAGTCACTTGAAAGCTAACACTTGACGACAGAGCTCAGAAATTTAGAAATACCTGGAAAGGTCCAACAGTCAAAAATTTTGAAAAAGGATGTTTATCACTTCATAGCTCATAAGAGGTTACTCATTCAGTCATTCAACAGCAATGACTCAGTAGCTACCATGTACCTGGCACTGTGCTCAGAGAACAGCAGTAAGTAGTAGACAGGATAACACACACCTGTGTTGGGTGCCATCAGACACGTCCCCAAGGAGAACGGGGGAACAGAGGAAGATGCCGGTTCAGGAAACTGGTTGGCCAAGGGCTTGGTCCCTTCCCTTCTCACAGGTCCAGTGTCTATCTCTCCCCAAGCTGCCTTCTCAGATAGTGGAACAATGTTCACCAGCCATGAATATATAAACAGCTGTATTTCCCTGTTAGCAAGCCAAGAATGAGGACAGAGAAGATAAAAGAAGAGGGAAGAACTAGAGTCAAAGCTCCTTCTAAGTTTTCTTTTCCAGTTATTATCAAACAGTGAACATCCCAGAGGTAAAATTAGTTCAATTCAACTTTCTGGTGCCATGTCTTTGCCAGTCTTCCTCAAGCAAGTGCGATGGAATAAATAGGACCAGTCTTCAGGGCAGGCACCCCACCCAGTGTCAATACAAACTTAGTGTCATCCTCAAGCGTCCCTAGAGTTGGGGGCTCTGGCAGTAACCTCTGGACTAACAAGAAGATACTGGGATGGTCTCAAATGCACCCATTAGAGGAATAGGTCCTCTGTATGCTAGTCCTGTATCTAATCAGATTTTTTAAGTGATTTCCACCTTCAATTCCAACACATGTTCTTGAGAGAAATAAGGAAAGGGGATAAAAAGCTCCAGTGCATTACAAAAATCACATTCAAGAATCCTAATACTCACTTCAAGGTGTATTCCTCTTTGGTAAACATGCTGTCTGTTTGCATTTAATTCTTCTACACAAGCCCTGCAAGAAAGTTAGCCAAATTGATAATCGATTCACATGATCTTTGCTCACTCACTTATTAAAATACACCAAACAGTTAATTCCCTTCTCTGTTGGGAGCTCTCACTGGCTCCACGCAGTTTGAATGTTAAACAGCCACTCAGGGCTCCAGGAATATAGTAGAGCCATTAGGTGGTAACTATTTCAAACCACTCAAAGCAAGTCTCTGAAATGAAGGGCCTCGCCATCCCTTCAACGAAATCTTTAGTGAATCTTTATTGATCTGATGACCGGCAGATGAAAAAGAAGACCTAAAGATCTCAAAAGGACTTGATTTAGTTGACCATTCTACCTTCCCCCTCTCACTCCCTCTTCTTGAATAAGGGGAGAGGGAAGAGTTTTTGAATACACTTCACTCCTCCAGTTGCAATATAAGACCACTAAACACAGTGGCCAGTATCTTACCAATACCCTGCGAAGAGCTTCTCTCAATCATCCTCCCCTTTATCCTGGTCCAGAGGCTGATATCATATCAGAAACTGTAAGTACATTGCAGTGCCAGAAGGAAGCCAACAGATTATATAGGCAAGTACCTTCTCTTTACAAAGGAGAAACCTTGGGCCCCAGCAGTGATTTGGTGGCCAAGCTGTGACTATTAGCTAAGCTCCTCAACTCCTAGGGTAATACCCTAGTCCCTCTAGCACTCTGACCTGGATGCAGTATTGAAGGCATAACCTGGAGCCTTTGTGAAAATCTTGGTTTAGTTTTCCTACCATAGAGTGTGGTACAAATGTTCATGTTAAGCTTTTTTTTGACCTCCACTCATTCATTCATTGGACAGCCACTAATGGAGACCCCATCATGGACAACACACTGTGGTAAATCCTAGGGAATATCAAAAATGAATGAAAACTTTTCAGTATGTGGGGAATGTAGATAGATAATGAAATAGTTAAATTACAATTCAATAAGTGATAATGGAGATGTTTACAAACAATAAAAATGCATAGATATGATAACCAAACAAGGGCACCCTCAAGCACGCAGTAGGTGCTCCATAATGCAAGTTCATCTCCTCTATACAATAGTTAGCCTTTAGGTTAGCTTGTGAACCACCTGCCTCAGGATTTTCCAGGGAGCTTCATTAATATACTGGAGTGTAGCTCTAGAACCTATATTTTTAATTATTCCCTAGGATGCTCTAATACACAGTGAGTTTTAGAACTACTTGCCTGTAGTAATAAGGGAGAAGAAACAATTCCTGGGGAGCTTCACAGAGACTTCACAGAGGAGATGATGTTCAAATTAAGTTTTTAAAGATAAGCAGGGGCTCCAGACAATTATCTGCAGGATTATAATGTAAAAAGGATTTATAATTTTTCCATAGTTTTTCATATGGTAGAATTAGGACCAGTGTATAAAAGTTAATATTTAATAAGAATTTGTAGGGAGCTGTTTTAAAATGTATGGCTCGCAACAAGAGAGGCCGCGATAGTGAGAGGCCCGCGCACCACGATGAGGGGTGGCCCCCGCTCGCCGCAACTGGAGAAAGCCCTCGCACAGAAACGAAGACCCAACACGGCCAAGAATAAATAAATAAATAAATAAATTTATTTTAAAAATAATAATAATAAAATAAAATGTATGGCTCACTCTGGGAGGTAAAGAGCAGCCCATCACTGGAAGCATTCAGGCCACATTGGTTGATTAAAGTCCCCAGTTCTTTTCTACTGGTCTTCTCCATTATCTACTGTGCCTGTCACATTATATGCTCAACTGACTTTGTCAGTGAGTGAATCATATAATGAGTATATGAATAAATGAATAAATAAGTATAATTAATTTTTTCTTTTGTAATATTGAAGCCAGTCTACATCTACCCCTATTATTTCTTAAGGAACCAACACCAAGGACTGGGTCTTACGCATTGTTGCAAACTCATTCTCAACTAGCTTTTCACACAGGATGGACTCTAAAAAAATTTAACAGAATGTTGACTGAATCCCTATTAAATCCCACCTTATTAGTTTTACCCATTGTTTCTAGACTTTGAGACTCTTTTTTAGCTCAGTTCTGAAGGCAAGTTTAGAGGAACTGAACTCCAAGATCTCTTCAAAGGCTGAAATTGATGATGTTATGAACGGACAGCATTTCTATGAATTTATTAAAATCAAATTAGGCCTACTGAGTACATTAATAACTGTCCACTTATCCTCAGAGTGAAGCATCAGGGAATGAAAGAGAAGATGCCCTTCGAGGTGCTGACTTCAGCTCAATAACCAGGTACCGAGCATCTCTTCTGTGCCATGGATGAAGACCCACAGAGATAAGCAAGGCACGACCTGCCTCAAAGAGTTCACCAGTCTAGTTTCCACGATCACTATCTTCCATGAGATATCTATACCTTTAGCAACCAAACACAGGTCACATCCTTTGAAACTAAAGGAAAGATGATTCCATTGTTAACTTCTCAGAGTTATTATGTGCCAAAAAGGCTCAGAGAATAAATGATATAATAAACAAATAAATATTGACTATTTTCCATTCAGGAGAATAATATTTTTTCAGTGTCTGCCAGATTCCTGTCAATCAATCCAAGACCTACCCAAAGCAAAAAGAGGGAAATGAAATAGACACAACTGAGGAGCCCTTTCTCTGTAAGTCACAATGGTAGACATATAAGAAAGTGATTGGGGGATGAGGAGAGAAAGCATTAAGCGACTCAGGCTCTGCACTCCTGACACAGAAGCAGGTGGATGCAAACACACCTGCCCCTCAACTTTTGAAGCAGTAGCCATTCAGCATCCTCGACTCCACCTCCCAACCCCAGGACCACCACCAAACACCACCGACAAACAGTGGCTTGATGTCCCCGATATTTTTTCTGCAAATAAAGAATAAAAAGGCTTTAGTCCTTTCCCTGTGCAGGTGTCTACCGCCTACCTGAGCCCCAAAATGTATAACCTAAAACGAGATGATTTTGCACAAAATAGTAAAGACCAAGAAAAAGTTTCAAAGAACTGCCTTTTCAACTCAATGGGGAAGATGAGAATAATGTCTTCATTAAACAAAATTAAATATTTTCCAAGCTCTTATCCTTTTCGCTTTAACCCCCTTCAGGTTCAAATCTAATTTTTTTTAAAGAGCCACCAAATTGATTCTAAGAGAATAATTGCTAAGGCGTGAAAGTACCACCCGTAGCCTGGAAACAAGCTGTGCCAAGAGTCGTTTCTTAATTTTCACCCTATTAGGGTAACTTCCTGCCACTCTGGGGTTTTTCCTGCGGCAGTTCCTGCACGCTGGCTTCCTGGCTCCTTCACAGCTGTTTTGTCAAAGCAGAGGGAAAGGAGACCACTGACATCTTTCTGGAAATAGATGCAACAAATGTCAGTGTCCTATTAGCCTACAACAGGGGAAGGACAGGGAAGGAACCAATATTGTAACACGGGAGGGCTCGTCCCCTTCACGAACTTGGCTGCTGTGGTTATTTGACCTGCAGTGACACAATTCATAAATCCACTGTCCTAAAATAAAACAGACAATTCTCAAATAAAACTAGAAAACACAATTTGCAAAAATGTTCACCTTTCCCAATTTAAGCAACAAAATACAAGTTTAAAGAAAAAAATCACAGTACCATTTTTCGGCCTCTTAGCATTTTTTAAATGATAAAATCAGGTGCTGATGAGGGTCCAGTAAAACTGATATTTTCCTACAATACTGATAGCATTGTAAATTTAAACAGCCTTTCTGAAAAGCGATTTAGCAATAAGTACTAATGACCGTAAAAATATTCACACTCTTTGACCCAGTAATTTCACTTATTGAAATTAATCCTAAGAAAAATGCAAAAAAAAAAAGCTGTATACCCACATATATTCATTGCACTTCTATTTATAATAGTGGAAAAATGGGGAGGGGATATACGTCTATAGATAAATGATTGAGTAAGTCATAGTCCGTTGACTGAACAGACCATAGAAAACTGCCTAGATTAGCACCTAGCGTATAGGAGGTGCTCAATGCTGACTCTGTAGAAATGTATAAAAATGCTTATAAAATTAAATGGAAAATGTCTCCTACAAACATGCATGCATGTTTATTACAACTCTAACAAATATGTATAAGGAAAAAGAAAGACAATTTTTAAATTTTTCAGTAATGTATTTTTTAAACACTTGCATGTAAGGTAAAAAATTTGAAAATAAATGAATCAACTTGTCTCCCTGGATGTCAATAAGCTGGGCATCCCATGAGGTGGAGGGTAGAAGAATGCACTGTCACACATCTCTCTCATTCAAACTGGCCTAAAAGTCACACAAAGAGAGGAAGGAAGAGCACAAAGCACTTATGACAGGCATGGAAGATGACCAGTGGCCAGGCTCTGAATTGCAGGTGGACGTGACGCAGAAGCCGTAAGCGCGTTTTCTCTGGGACCAAGCGAAAGAGAACCTCCTGGTGAACCTTCCTGCTGCTTCAATTCCAGTTTGGCAGCTGAGACCCCAGTAATAGATGCATAGACAGCTAGGTGTGATGCCATTAGGGCTACGAAGAGAATGTCAATAGGGCCCTTCTTTCAGGAGTTTAGATCAACTCTAGAAATAAGACACCCAAGTTTGATGCCATGGAAAAGCTACTAGGCTAGGAGTCTAGAAATCTGAGTTGGATCTAGTTCTGCACACCTTTGAGGAGTTCCAGCAAATCATGTAACTTCTGCCTGAATCTTAATTTACTTACTGGTAAAATGAGCATAACAATCCCTGCCCCTGTCTACCTCGCAAGGCTGTTACAAAGATCAAAGGAGCTAGCACAGCAGTGTGTGAGTGTCCTGTGGACCATGATGTGCCATGTGAAGGTAAGGGATGCTGTTCATCAAGAAAAGGGACCTTGGAGTTTGCCACCTGGCGGCTCATCCTGGGGTTGACAGTTGTGGGGCTACACAATCGGAAATCAAAGAAATCTCCATGAATTCCCAGCCTATGGACGAAAACCACAAGCCTTGTCCAGTACTCCTTTGTTGCCCTCTGATTGCTACATGGAAGAAAATCATATCAAACAGTAAGACTGACAAGGAAAACCCTGTATATAATCCTGTATATAGTGGTATTTACTGACAATAGGTTCAGAAGTGCGAGGTCCCATTTTCTTCCTGCCCTCAAGTCCAGAAAACCATCAGTGCCACTACAAAGCTATTCCTTCTACGAATGGATCTGAGAGCGCAGGTGGTAGTAACTCACAGTCAGTGGGATGAGCAGTTAAATAGTGACCCCAGAGGAACTACAACAAAGAGGAATGTCTGCTATATCTGAGATTCAGGAAGTAAAAGAGTCAGTGATTTCCTCTTAAAGAGAATGCTTTTCAACTATCCCTTCCTGGAATTGTGTTCCTCCTACCAAATATCAAGGCTGTTTATAAAACTCGTCCTATCACCACCTCCCAGTGCAGCCCAGAAACAGAGGACCCAGGCGGCAGCAGCATTCCAGGGTAACAAGAGGCACACCTCAGTGCACCAAAGAAGAAGAAACCTCTATTTTTTTTTTCAGTAAATATTTACTGAGCAGAAAACAGAGAAGCAGATAGACAAGGTCTCTGCCATTGTGCCACATGCATAGTAGCAAATTAAGGACACAGAGACGTAGTTTATGAAGTTTTGCAATTAAGGTCTAAATTCCAAGTGGTCATGAGAGAATGAAAATTCTCTACAGTTGGAGTAAACCTACCCATACAAAGAATTGTCCATTTGGAAATAAGATATAAATAATACAGAATAAAGAAGTGAATCAATGATTTGACTGTAGGACACATTCCTGTCAGCGTCTACCACCCTCAGGTGATACCAAGTGAGAAACCCCTTCATCTGGGGATCCGGGAGCGGACACAGTCTGTGTATTTTCAGTAAAGCAACTCCAACCACAGATACTGGAGTAGAGCATGTGACCCAAGTTAAGCCTATCAGCATACTCATTCCCTTAGCCACAGTGATTGGTTCAGGGATGGGCAAGTCAATGAGGGCCCAAAAGACTCAATTAATTCTAAAACATTAATCTGGGAACATTAGAGGAATGTTCCTGGTCCCTTTCTCTCTGGAGATGAGTGAGAGAGCTGCTGTAGTGAACCTGAGAACAGGTAGGGTCTCATTACAAAGCCAGGCTTGAGCAAGTGAGGCCAAAACAAGAAAAAGAATCTAAGCCCTGGTGATACCATGTGAGCCCTGGATCAAGCCACACCTTAGGGACTTCCCTGGCAGGCCAGTAGCTAAGACACTGCACTCCCAATGCAAGGGGCCCGGGTTTGATCTCTGGTCAGGGAACTAGATCCCACATGCCACAACTAAAGATCCTGCATGCTGCAACTGAAAAGATGAGGCAACGAAGATCCCATGTGCCACAACTAAGACCTGAGGCAGCCAAATAAATAAATAAATATTTTTTAAAAAGCCACACCTTATCCTTTCCTTGTAGGTGTTTAATCACGTGAAGCAGATACATTTGCATTAGGTATTCTGTCACTTGCAATGGAAAGCACCCGAATTGAAATGATGACCAAGTCAGAACCAAAACACAAGAAGGAGATGATCTGGGCAGGGTCTAGGCAGAGATATTTCACTAAACCATGCATATTACTGAGGTTATACTTTTGACTAATTTTTTAAAATATATATGGACTAGGGTGGGTTGCACATAGGATATATAAATAAATAAATAAATAAGAGTGGTTTTAAAAAGCAGAAAAAGAAGTCCTAAGACCCCTTTCTGTGCCAAGTATCAATCCTACAGGTGGTGAGGAGGTCCAGGAGACTCCAGAGTTGGAACACTAGAAGTCAGAGCAGTAGATGAGGGGAGCAGTTACGTGCTAAGGGACTTGAACCAATGACTATGTATCAACAACTGCTAACGTATTTCAGTATTTTAACACCTTGCAGGGTCATGCCAGTGCACACTGGGGGAAAAAAAATCAGTGCAGTATATGTCCCCAGCTTTCCCTGCCACTCAGTTCTCTTGGACCCCCCTCAGTAGCCGGGTAAATGCAGCACCAGAGGTGCCACAGGAGAAAAGCACCAGCTGGATTACAGGGGCCCTTATTTATTCTCTGCTGCATTACCATCTGTCTCACACCTGGCAAGGAAAAGGTGGGGAAAAAAAGAAGAGAAAGGGAATGAGAAATTAGAAAGACAAGAGCAATTGATTATTTTATCTTAAAACAAGTCAACCAGAACATACCTCCTCCAGTTCCTAGCAGGCTGCAATTCCATGTAAGAATAAACTTAGTGAGATGGTGATAATGTCACTAGAGGAGCTGCTTAAGCAGAAAAGGTTACGTTACACGGAAGCGAAAAGCAAGATGTGCTACAAGTAAACCTCAGTGTGGATAATCAGTCCTCCCCAAATTAACAGTTGATTATATTATCTATAGCATTTCAAAGATAAAGTATTAATAATAAATTCAGACACTGAAAGAGGATAAAATAAACTCAAACCCTCAGACTAAACCATCATTCTTCCTGATCTTGGAAAATTTAGATTGGCTTTTGTGCAATTATTTTTAATCTTCACAGTAGTTTCCAGGACAAGTGAAGGCTTTAGGCCTTCACATTCTAACAGCACAAATAAAATCGTTTCTTATGAGATTTTTTTTTAACATCTTTATTGGAGTATATTGCTTTACAATGGTGTGTTAGTTTCTGCTTTATAACAAAGTGCATCAGTTATACATATACATATGTTCCCATATCTCTTCCCTCTTGCATCTTATGAGATTTTAAGTCCAATATGCAGGCCAAGAAATTTTTCCAATTGCATTGATCATTTGAACTCTAGAGCTCCTGATCCTGAGGGCACACATTTTGCTCCTCATTAACCCCCAAAAACGTTAAGGATGGTATAGCACTTATTTTAAAGGCCGTTTTCTAAAGATTGACTATGGAAAACATGGTCATTTTCCTTAATTTGAGTATGATTTCTTCTATTTGCATGTAATTTCACAAAATGATTATTTTTACACTGGTTCTGCTTTTAGCCATAACCTTGTAAGATGTAAAGCAACGTGGGAGGGACTTTCAAAATGTTACATGTTGAACCGGACTCCAGTGGAATGTCACGTTTGGATGTTGGAAGTGACACCATAAGCCCCTTGATGGATCCATGGTAGATCTCACTGGTAACAATCTATACTGACCACTAGAATGGTTTTGTTTATAGACTATTTTCTAGTCTTCATTTCTCTTACTGAAAGGTTTTTGTGGTTTTTGGGGGGTTTTTTTTTTTGGCTTTCTTTTTTACAGTTTGGAGAAATATATTCTTGTCCACGAGTGCCACTTCTTCCCTTTCAACTCTTATTTCCTATTAAATGCCAAGTGTGAGGCAATGTATCAGATACTTAGAAATGTGTAAAACCCAGATTCTCCCCTCAGATTGCTTACAGCATAGTCTTTCTTCCTCCTTATTTTGTACCCTCCCCATCCCAAGTCTGCTAAAGATGAGTATCCTTTCCTCTTCACTTCTGTCTTCTCTCCTTAGAGAAACCTGCCTTTCCACAGCCTTGCTTATAACATGTTCTGTTTTCACCTGCCCGAGCTGATTACACAACTGACCCATGTTGGTCTGGGAAGTGTTTCTCTCCTGGAAGGTGGGAAATGGATCAAAAACACTGAGTCTAATTGTGACTGCCTGGAATGAGAACCCAGATGATTCAGGGTGTTGGCTACATCACACCGAAGCAGAAAAGGCTGGTCTACAGACATGGACGTAGAGAGACATGCAATGACAGGAACCCAGGAGGTTCTGGAGTAATGAGATAAGGTGCTCGGGACTGCCCTTCCACTCCCACAGGGGGCTACACTCCCTGTGGTGGGCCTCTGTGGGATGGATGTCCCCAGCGCCCCTGGATCTTCCCAGTAGATTTTTTCTTACCAGCTTACATTGTACTGAATGGGTTTCTGTTCCTTCCTTGTCTAACACACAGCTGGTGGATTTAAGATTACCACAGAAGAAAAATTCCAGCAAGAGATGACAAAAAGAGCACTTTTTGTGAGTGAGAAGTGTGTAGACATCTGAATTTTATTTTAGGTTTTTCCACCAGCATGATAGTGATCAGATGATCCAGATTTTCTAGGAGAGTCATGACGTTTAAAAAATCTCATTCCATTGTCAAAAGGGCAATATTATAAAAATACATAGAGGCAGTGGTGTGTTGGTAAATGGTAACAACTCTAAGCTCTCCAGCAAATAAAAACCATGCCCTGGTCTGTTATCTTTGCCAATTTCCATGACGTAAATACTTTATCATGGCTGATTTCAAGCTACTAACGTGATGTCACTAAACACTGATTTGGGAAGAGATGCTAAAAAATCAGCTCCCATGAACCAAATGAACAAGATGGCTCTAGTATCCCACTATGTAGGGCACAAGTTTTGGAATTAGAGAGACAGATTTACAACTTAGCTTTGCCCTGTTTTTATTTATGAAGTGGATTTCTGTCTGAGCCGCCCTTATCCATAAAATTTGGATAAAAAATAATAACCTACCCCACAGAGGGTTGCTAGGAGGACCAAATAAGATGCAATGTACCTTGTACAATGCCTGGAGTTATAAATAATCAATTAACAGCAGTGATTATTGTTGTTGTTGCTGTCTTTGTTGCTGCTATTATGATTGTTCTTGTCAGATTATGAGTCTCAGTATTAGATTGGAAAACATAGTCCCTGTAATTATTACCAATTTCCTGAGTGATCTTAAATAAATTACTTCACCTTTATATAAGTCAATATCCTCACTTCTAAAATCAAGTTCTAAATTATCTCTATTTTTGCCTTCAAATTCTAGAATTCTGTAAGGACATAGAGTGAAACTATGTGTATGTGAAAGAGAGATTGGGGTGTCAGGGAAAAGGGAAGGAAAGTGATGGTTCCTCTAGGGTTGGGTCACCTCCCAAAAGCAAAAAGCACCTCAGGGGTGAAGCCATTAAGCGTGATGCCCAAGGAGGGCCGTTAATCTCTGCCTCTAGCATTTTCAAGAGTGTGTACAAACTGGGGCATTACCCAAAGGCTCAGCCCATGCTTTTAAGTGAAGCATCTCAATGGCTTGATTAGGAGCAAGAAGATAGATTAAAATGAAAGCAGAGAAGGTACAGAGAAGAGGATGAAGGGTTTTCCTCTTGCCATTTACCCCAAGAGCAAAATAAACACATTAGACTAGGGCCAGGGACTACCCTGAAGACTCTGACCCATTTAGTTGTTGCCCCAAGGATATGGTGTTATCAGTCTCATTATACATTCCCTCTTTGTTTCCTATTTCATACACACACATACCCTTAGTACATGAGTGTGCACACACAAAAGAAACAGACTAGTCAAATGGCAGCAGATTCATCTGCTCCTTTTGGGGGGGCAGGGAGGCAGGGTGGGGGAGCATGGGAGTTGATTTTAACCAAAGTCTTAAGATCGATCCAGTTCACTCCAGACCACACTAGTAGAAGCATCTCTGTTCCTTTTTAAGAGAAAGGGGTAAACAAATCAGAGGAGTGACAATGGGAGTTGGGGCACAAAGAAAAGAAACACTAACCTAAAAGGGAAAGAAAAATATACAGAAAAAAGCTGGCTTTGAAAAAGGAAAAGCAAAGGGGAGATCAAGTAAGAATGAAAAGAGGAAAGAGATTGCAAGCGATGAGAGGAGAGATGAGGAGATCAAGAAAATGGACAAGAGGAGGAATTGGCCCTGGATGAATTTTGTATGGACTTTCTTCCTCACGGCATCAGGGTTTCCTAAGCCCCAGCAGGGCAGTTGTGAGTTTACTGGTGAATATACAGCGACTCGGAGGGTAGTTCTCTGTCTTTGATAGGGACCTAGGAGGTGCAAGGAAACACTGTTTTGTTATATAATTTTACATTCAAATAAACCTAGAAGGCAGGAGAAAGGCAAGCTGCCTGCTGTATCCCATTTACAATCTGAAACACGGGAGCCAAGTACCCAGAATATTCTGGACAGATTAATCTTTGCCAAGGTCTATATAAAGATGAAAAAATGCAAAATTAAAGTGATTCTGTCACTTAAAATAAAAAGTAATTACTTATGGGAGGAAGGAAACCAAATAGAGTAGCAAGGAAATTCTCTGATTTAGTGGAATTCATAGAAATGAAAAGATTTTCTATAAGATCTGTTATATGAACTGTAATTTTCCAAGACTGCAGACATGGGATTTGACTGGGACCTTTGATCAACTCTTGTTAAGGCTGTTGCTCCCACTTATCATTGCTGGCACAGGATAAAATTTCCACCTTCATACACAGCCATATTGCACCATAAAGAAACACTGCCAACTTGTTTGAAATTGGGCCCCAAATTTAGCACCAGATGATTTGAGCCTTGCCTAAACTTATCTCTGGGGTCTGGAAAATAATATTTGTTTACTGCCTAAAACACACCATTTGTGAATGAAATGATCACCCCTGAATCACAACACTATAAAAATATTCTCTCTCGGTAAAATCAAATGAAAAATTAAGTTCTTTTGCAGTGAACCTGGGACTATCCTCACAGTCAATTTAACTACTTTGATGGAGTGAGAAGGCACACACTTAAATACAGTTAAAATTAAAGATTTTTTTTTTTGCCTGAGTTATCCCCAAATACTCTGCAACTTCCTTTCTTAGGGTTTAGCTTTCACTTCCTATCTTACCTTTGACTACAGGGACCTGTAGGATCTTCTGGCTTCACCTCACACCAGAACATGGATAAGTTACTATCAAATGACAAAATAAGAATTAAAGAAATGGAAATCAAAGAATTAGAGGCAGGAGAAATGAAAAAGTAACAGGCATCTCTTTCATGATAGCCAATAAATCTATTGGCTCAACACCTCTAGCATGTGAGCTAAGCTTTCAGAAAAGATGAAAATGAAGGAAGGTTTCTTCCCCCTCCTTTTCAAATCAGATTACAATGTGCACACAAAAGGATCTGTAAATAGAAATAAGAAAATTCCATTAAGGTGATAATGATATCCTGAATGACCTGAACAAACAAAGGAGATTGGAACTTTGGATGTAATTTGTCGATCGGTTTCCTTTTCCAGGTTTTGTGAGCACCTGACTTGAAAGGTTTCAGAAAAGGCTGCTGCTTGGCCAGATCTCTTCCATCTGTCAGAGAATCACTACAGGAAAAATTAATTCAATAAAACATCATTTGAATTGTGATGTTAGATTGTTTCCACTTTCCATTAATTAAAAGAATATATTAAGAGTCAGCCTTAGCGATGCCTTGTGCATATTAGAACAGGTGTGAATTGAAGGGCACTAGGAAACATGCCTCCAGCTTGAACTTCCTGCAGCCTGTTTTCTGCCTGAAATAAACCAATGGACCATGGCAGAGCCACTACTGAAATGCTCGTGTACCTGGGAAGGAAGGAGGTGAGGTTAAGTTCTTAACAACTTTGTTTAAATGAGACTCTAAATATCTGTCTCATTCCCAATCCCCGCATGGGACCACAGTTGCCCGGAACTGGGTCTGGTGTGGATATTTCCCTGAAGTGGCGCAGAAGGAGAAGATTCAGTAAGTAAATTCAAATGAAGTCTTTACCAAGGACTAAGTGGCAAATGAGGGGAGCTGATTTTTATCTTCAAGTCCAGGAGGCCAGCATGAAGGTAGAAACAGGGGTAAGACCACAGAGAGAAGCTGGTAGACAGTGAAGTGATGGACTGGATAAGAGCAAGGGTGAGAGTAAAGTGAGAAGGCTCCAGGGGTCCCAGAGACAGGCAGGAGATAAAGGCTCCATTTTATTTGCCCTGAACCCCATGGGGCAGATGGCCTGGTTTACACACAGATTTGAGGTAAACCGTTTCCCAAGAGAAGCTGGAAGAAAGTTCCAAGGCAAAAGGAGAAGTCAATTAAAGAACATAATGTTGCAAGAGCAGTCCAGATGCTGGGCATGGTTAGGTGGTCAACGGGAGAGCAATGCGAAGGTCTGTGTGTGGCACAGGCCAGTAGGAGGGGCTGTGTGTGAAGTGCTCTGGTCCCCTGGACACAGAGGATCTATCTGGCCAAGTCACAGAGATACGGATGACTGAAAACCAGAGCAGAAATCATTCTGCTACAAGAGCTGATACAGCACAAGCTTTAGAACATGGGCTCTCAAGAAAGCCCCCCTGCATTTGAACCCTGGCTCTGTCACTTACCAACTCCCTGACCTTGGGCAAATAACTCAACCCTCCTCATCTCAGCAATAAGACCAGTACCTACATCAAAGAGTTGTTATGAAGATCAAATGTACTGGTAAATGGAAAGTGCTTAGACCAGTGCCTGGTACACAATGAGCACTCAGTCAATGTTAGCTATTATAATTTCTTACTAGGATACTTGATACTATACTGTGAGAGATAGGAAAGGGATCACAGCTAGGACCCTAGTCACAGGAGCTTACGTTTTTATATTACAAATGCCTAATGGCCCAACCTGCTTTTGACCTTGGAGCAAACACCTTTACTCTACTTCTCTGCTTTTTCCTTGGTAATTTAATTTCAATAAATTAGAATCTCCCAATTCAAAATAATATTTTAAATGGGAAATTACAATTTATGTCATTTTTAAGAAACTGTTGTATTATACAGTATTGTCAATTGATTCGTTGAAACAATTTCATACATAGTTTAAAGACACAAACCTTTTGCGCTGCAATAGTGCTGGAAAGGTTACTGTGCATGCATTTCATCCATAGAACCTTGAAGGACAAAGTATTACAGAGATACCTCCTAGTGTCACCTGCTTTTGTTCAGAAGAAAGGCACAGTCTCTTCCTCGACCATAGGGATTTTCTTAGTAAGTGGCTCCTTAAGCCAGTTGGTGGTTCGTCCTCCTGCCATATTCCTAGAGGCGGGTCATGGAACACAACCAGTCTCCCCAGCCCAACCTAAAATTGGACTATTAGCTAAAGCAGTGACACCAGCAAAGGGCCACTGCTACAGACCCCATCCCCAGACAATCTGTGCTCCAACCAGCTCGCCAAGTGATACTGATGCACTCTCAAGCTTGAGAAACACTAGCCTAGAGAGCCTGACCACAACCTGACCACCTCCAGGAGTAAAGAACTTGCCCAAGGTCACACAGCTGCTAAGTGGGAGAGCCAAGTGCACTGGATCACATTCTTGCCGGTAAACCACTCTGTTTCACCCTTCTTTGTACCACATTTTTTCAAGGGAGGAGAAAAAAGCTTGGGAAATTAAACTATAGAAAAAGTATCAAATTCCATTTTAAAAGCATTTACGGTAAAAATGGCAATTTTTCTCAGTTCTCTACGACCTAGCATATTCTGACTCCCATGTCAACTAATCAAATATTTCTTCAGATGCATTTCCAATGCATAAAACTACCAGATACAATCTGCCTTCTCCTAAGAAAATTCAGTACATAAAAATCGGCTTACAAAACAGATAAATCAGAGTTTTAACTTTACAAAAGAATTTGCCACCTAATTTTTTCTTCCTTTAAAAAATTAGTTTCCTGATACATTTACACAGTGATTTATTTTACACAATTTTAATACACATGCAAAATTTAGGAGGCACATCAACTGAGATTGTGTTCGGTCTCTCATAGAATTGGATCATTCATTATATTTCTCATTAATTCTCTGTGGTTGTGTTCATCATTTTGCACACACGAAAATTTCACTTAAAATTTCTGGGAGATGCTAGGAGTCACCCCAATCTCTTAAGGCAGGGGCCCTTAAGTCTGAGGTGCATCACAAAGAGGCCTACTTAAAACACAGGTTGCTGGGCCCTACCTCCAAAAGTTCTAACTCAGCAGGCCTGGGGTCGAGCCCAAGTTTGACATTTTGAACAAGTTCTAGGGACAGCACTTTGAGGCCCACTGACCGCTTAGGGTATTTCCAGGGTAGAGATGAAGAAAAATTCTCCTGCTATATTTTTCTTCAGTTTTCAAACTGTGCTGAGATACATTCTACTGACACTCACTGACTATGATAATTCAAGAAATAGTTCTTTCCTTTATATGTGTATAAATATAAAATTTTATGTTTATACACATAAAATTAAATGTGTATTTTTATTAAATACACATTTAATAAAACCTTATCATCACCCACTGGGAAATTAACTCAGGCCTCAGTTCAGAAAATGAAACAATAGCAGATCCTGACCATCCAGCACGTAGTAAATACCCAGATTAAATCAATTGCACAAAGTATCCTCAATAACAGGGAAATGGACTGCCTTTCCTGCTTTGGGGGGATATTTTAAAGAAGTTACCCCTTGCCACCTATTCCCATTAAGTCTGAGAAGGTTAAGATAGTGAGGTCTCTACTTTAGCTATCAGCATCTTGATGAGGAGCTTCTCCACAAAGTTACACAATTCAAAAAGAGATGCTGAAAGTCAGTCATTAAACTGAATAATGTTATTAAGGATAGCTGTTATTGAGCACTTACTATATTCCACATATTATTATCTCATTTCATCTTCATGATGTTCCTGCTCAATAAAAGAGGATTAGCCTATTTTGCAGATACAGCCAACAAGACTGGGAGGGGTTGGACCAGGACTTGAATCCAGGTTGTGAGACCCCAAAGTTTAGGATCTTTCTTTTACTCCGTGTTGACTATCATATAAAACAAGGCTTCAACTTTCCAATTTATCAGAGAATAAATGAGTGTAGAGGCTCTGAAGTCTCCTTGGCTTAGAGGTATTTGACAGAGAACTCCCATGGGTTTTAATGGCATATCAGTTTCCTATTGCTGTGTAACAAATGACCACAAACTTAGCAGTTTAAAGCCATACTCATTTATTAGCTCACAACTCTGTACCTCAAAAATGCAGGCAGACTCCACTGGGTTCTCTGCTCAGGGCATCACAAGACTGAAATCAAGGTATCAGTCAGGCTGGGCTCTTATACAGACACCTAGGGAAAGAATCAAGTTCCAATCTCATTCTTGTTGTTGGCAGAATCCAGTTCCTTGTGATCGTGGTACTGAGGTCCCTACTTTCTTGCTGGTTGTCAGCTAGGGGCCTCTTACAGCTTCTAAAGATCACCTCCATTCCTTGTCATGTGCTCCTCCCATCTTCAAGCCAGCAACAGTGCATCAAATCCCTCTGGTGCTTACATCTTTCTGACTTCCTCTTCTGCTGCTAGCCAGAGAAAACTTTCTGCTTTCTAAGGTTTCATCTGATAAAGGTCCACCCAGATAATCTCTGTATTTTGAGGTTAGCTAACTTGGGGATTTAATTACATCTGCAAAATCCCTTCACTGTAGTATCTAGATTAGTATTTGATTGAATACCCAGGGGATAAAAGTCTTTTGGGGGTGGGGACAGGGGGTTGTCTTTAGAATTCCGCCTACCCCAGAGGGCTACAATTGTACTCAACTCCCAAAGGTCAAAGATTCCCAAACTGTACATGTTATCATATCCCTCTGTCTATACAGGGAACTTAGGGACTGTTTTTCTACCTCCAGACAAAAACCTTGAGATTTGTCGTGCTCCCCTGCTGCATCATGGCCATTGACCAGCACTGTCCCTCAGGTGAAGCCCTGCTCTGAAGAGGGGCCAGGATTGATTCACTATCCCATGGATATTCACCCAAATTCTAACTCAAGAATCAGCCAATGAGACAAATGTCCAGGTTACTGAAGAAAATCATTTTCTCATAGATCATGTCCTTGAGTGATTATTTTACCTATTTGTTTTTGTGCAGACATGGTTGTTAGGGAACCTTTGACTGAAACCACCAGCCTCGGTCAGGCAGGGTAATAACTGCTTGCCTGAGTTTCTCACACAGGAGGTCCTGGTAAAGAACATGGTGCTGCCGTGGAAAACCAGCCAGGGGAATTCCGGGAGGGGCCAAAAGAGGGAGGAGATGACCAACCTCCCAGAATCCATCGCGCTGGAATCCATCTTGGCTGAGAGATGCATGCGCCACCAGGAAGGACCCTGAGTCACCAAATATGGGCACAAGCAAGAGGAGTGGCCAGAGACAACCCGGAAACTAACCCCATTACCATAAAATCTGAGACTGCAAGCCACGTGGCAGAGCAGTCCTCCTGGGTTCCCTTACCCTGCTGCTCTCCGTCCCAGTGCCCCTTCCCAATAAAGTCTCTTGCTTTGTCCACACGTGTGTCTCCTTGGACAATTCATTTCCAAGTGTTAGACAAGAGCCCACTCTCGGGCCCTGGAAGGGGGTCCCCTTCCGGCAACATAATCATATTCTCCTACTAGACTGGGAGATCCTCCAGGAAAAGAACTGCATCTTAAGAAATTTTGTGTTCACAGAAGTGCCTAGCACAGAGCCTGATGTTCAGAAGATACTCAGTAGATGTTTGATGAATTCAGTTAGATACTTGACATTAATTAGGCCATAGGGAACATTGCTTACTACTCACTATGTGATCATTAAATTTTATTTTCCTTTGCTTTCCCTCTGGATAAAAATTAGAGAAGAAGGCTTAAATTGAAAAATGAAAACCTATAGCGATTGTCGGTATAATCATTCCAGGTATATGGTGAGTGCTTACGATGGTAAGGGAGAGGGATGACCGATAGTGTTAATAGTATTTCCTTTACAGTTCATATGTAAGAATCTTAGGACTGCACGCTTAAACCTTTGTAAAGACAGCTCAGCTATTCATTTTTAGTGTCAAAAAAAATAGGGCTTGGTTATTTTCTTGTCAAGGAACTTAAAACATTTGAATGAGAACCAGAGAATTTCACCTATTACAACTAATAAATAATTTGGGGTCTAAAGTCCACAAAGAACTCCCTGGCTGACTACAAAGGGATGCTGCTTTGAAGATGTAGCATATCCCATGGAAGAAACAGGGAGCTTAAGCTTGAGCAGCCTACAATGAATCAAATATTCTATTGGCTCTCAAAAATTCGCTACCGTGTGGCCATGGTCTGAATGTTTGTGTCGCCCCCTAAATTCATATGTTGAAATCCTAACTCCCAAAGATGAGGTGGGGCCTTTGGGAGGTGCTTAGGTCATGAGGGTGGAGCCCTCGTAAATGGGATTAGTGCCCTTATAAAAGAGGCTCCAGAGAGATCCCTAGCCCCTTCCACGTTGTGAGGACACAACAAGAAGAATGCAGCCCAGAAGAGAACCCTCCCCTAACAATGCTGGCACCATGATCGTGGACTTCTAGCCTCCAGAACTGTGAGATATAAATTCAAAACTTTGTTTATAAGCTACCCAGTCTCTGATATTTTGCTGCAGCAGCCTGAACAGCCTAAGATAAAAAATGTATGAGTGTATTTGCTGCTCCAGGGAGGTGGAAGGCAGCATGGTTCAGGGGCCTTTGGAGCCAAGTAAACCACCCACCTGTAATGTAAATCCCAACTCTGCTGATTACTAACCACTAGGCTTTGGTGATGGAACTTAACACTTTAGGACATCAGTTCCCTCATCTGTAAAATGGGCACAGTAGTAGTTACCCTTTTAAAATTATTGTAAAGATTGGAAATAATAAATTATGTGACACAGTAATTCTCTCAGTGGTAGCTACAATTATGATAATTTTAAGATACCCTTCACCAATTCTTAAAAGACTCTCCCTTAAATGTGAGACAGAAGTTGAGTTTTTCCTCTTTCCCAGTGCTGGGTTTAGACATCACTTTCCTCCATACTCACAATTTCTCCAACTTTCAAATTCATAGAAAAAAAAATACAGAACAAATTTTTAAGTAGTGATGACTGTGCATGTGAGATACTTGTGCAACAACACATTTTCTGTGTGTACTATACGTTACACTACATTGGGATGGAGGCAGGTAGAGGACATTTGTGGCAGGGTTTTTCTGCCTCATTTTGGTATGCAGCACACGTGAAAGAATAATAATGGTCATCAGGAACGACTACTGCATATATACTCTGTGTAAAAGAAAAATCCAATTGGTGTTACAGAGCTCCTGGTCTTAGAATCTCTGTCTGCTTCAGCTGATATATAGTGTAAATCTAAAGCTTATTTAAAAACCTGCCTGGGTAAGACAGATTTTAATTAATCTTCTCTTAGTTTTTATACTATATGGTACCTGGAAAATGCAAGATCAATCACCATCGCATTGTAATGTCGAGTTGTGAGACAGAAAGATAAATGAGCTATCAAGCTTAGCATTTTGATAGCTAAGTTAATTTAACTAGCTCCAGAACATACTCTAGATGGGTAGATAAAGTTGTGAGCTGAGGCACTGAATGTGATAACTGTGAGTGTGGTATGTTATTAAGAAAACAAGAATTTGCTAGTTGCTTTCTGTCCTTTATGGAAATTTAAATCCAGGATCAAAAAGGTGTAGCTGGGTGATGAGGTCATATTGCTAGTTCTGTCAGACCAATTAAGACAGCTTTATTAATTCAGACTTTTAATTGAGCACTGTGACAAGGTCCTAGCTGATCTGAAGTTTCCTTATGTAGTATGCATGAAGAAAAGCTTGGCCAAGCAAATTAAACTTAATTTATGCTTAAGGGTAGACCTTGAGTAGAATCTGTTTCCTTATGGGGCCTACCAGAATTTTTTAAAATCATAAACTGTACTTCAAATTGTGTTTTCTCAATTATTGGAACTTCGAACTGATTCGTCTCCTTGGAAGAAAGGATACCCTATGCCAGCAATATCCAATTATACAATGATGTTTCAAATAGCAAGAAGGATAAGAATAAAACTTCTAGCCTGGCTTCTCCAAACTACCAGTCTAAATTGTAACGAAACTTCAAACAAAAGAAAAATGCTTCAGAAGTATTCTGAGAAGTATTCAGATATGCTAATCACAGCTATTAAGGAATATCAACTTTGGAATGTCACATCTGTTCAAATAAGCAACACTAAATGGAGCAATTTTGAAATGTTCTCCCTTCCTTAAAAGATAATGAAATGAAATTGCTATAAGGCAAAACCTCAACCTCTACCAAGCTCCACACTTACCCAGCCCCAATCTAAGCTACGCCAGACTTCTTTCAACTTCTTTTCATTCATTTGTTCATTCGCTCTTTAATAAACATGTATTAAGCACCTACTACATACAGTCATCCCTAGGTATCTGTGGGGGTTTGGTTCCAGGACAGCTGCTACCTACTCCCCACAGATACCAACATCTGCAGATGCTCAAGTCCCTTATATAAATGGATGCATCCCTAGATATGGAGGGTCAACTGTATAGTTGCAATGTTAGTTATTAGCAAGTCACAATTCATGTCACCAAAAAGTCGCAGAGAAATGTGCAGTTCATTACAAAATGGTGTGTGTGATGCTCAGTTTTATGTGCCAACTTAACTGGGCCACAGGTGCCCAGATATCCGATTTAACATTCTGGGTGTGTTTATGAGAGTATTTCTGTACGAGATTAACATTTGAATTGGTAGTCTGAGTAAAGCAGATTGCCCTCCCCAATGTGGGGTGGGCCTCATCCAACTGGAGACCTGAATAGAACAAAAAAGAGCAATAAGGGAGAATTCTCTCTCTGTCTCTGACTGAGGGTATCTGTCTTCTGTTTTCAGGCTCGGACTAGGACTGGAATTTATACCTTTGGCTCTCTCGGGTCTCGAGCTTGCCTCCTGCAGGTCTTAGCACTTCTGAGCCTCCATAACCACATGAGCCAGTTCCTTATAATAAAAATATATACCACACACATTTTCTCTGGAGAACCCAGGCTAATACAGTATGTAGGTGAGAACTAGAACAGCTGAGCCCGTTAGCTATACAATTACAAGCAAGACCATCTTGTAATTCACATAACACTCCCTTATTCGTCTACAACCTTCCCTCACTGACATCAACACTTGCCTTCAGAAATCGATTAATTCAAAGATTCACCCACTTCTGATATTCTACCCTAAGAACTTCTGACCCCAACTCATATGCAATAAAAAAAAATCACTTCCTTAATGTGCTGCCATTTCAAAGTTGGCTGTGTGGTATTCTCCTTTACGGCAGTAAGTCACTAAACCTCACTTTTGCTTATATCATAATAGGTTTCTTCAGTTAAAGACAGAACTTTATATGTTTCAGGGTAGAGATAATTGTTTTCACAAATGTATGAATGTTCAGAGCTCTAAGTCACTCTAGAAGCATTCTAATCTAACTCTCAAAATCTACTATCCTGTATAAAGGTAAGATGATCACTCAAAGTCATCCAGCCAGTTGGCTACTTTGCCAGATGAGAACCCATATCTTGAGATTCCAAAAACAAGCCCCCTTGCTTTCATATCAAGTGTACTTAGAAAAATGCTAAAAAGATGTTCAGCTTTAAACCAATCTGATTCATTAAACAAGTCTTTCTAGTTGCACTTTTACAAATAAAATGTTATTGTTTTCCAAAACTTCCACCAGGTGAAGTGCTAACTAATTCACGCACACACACACACACCACACACACACATACACACACACATTCTTAGCAGGAAGTGGAAGGATAGAACCCCTGCATTTGACATATATGTGTGTGTATGTGTATGTGTGTCACTATGATCATAAATTTACATAAAGGTTTTATAAGCATAGATATTCATATAACGTTGTTCAGTTTTGGTTTTACTAATATTCAGTGAATAAAAGCTTCAACTCCTAGTTTTAAATCTAAAATCTAAGCCTAAAGAATAGTCATCTTGCTGGGAGGTAGAAGTGGGTAACGGTTAAGAACATGGACTTCAATATTAGCTACACTCAAGTTCAAACCCCAGCTCTGCTACTTGAAAGAGAATTCTTAAGGCTCTCTTTGTAACCATAATCTCTTAATAAGTGTAAAATGACGAAAAATAAAAGAAGACGGGCTCTTATGTTAGGATAGTCTCTCCAGGATTGAGGGCAGGGAGCAGGTAGCAGATACTGCTGGAAGTAAAATCATAGTGACTATATTTAGATCTGATATATTTTAATATCATTAATAAAATATACCCCTGTATTATTCATATTATTCAGCAAGACCTACCTAAAAGAATATTTTTATTCCTAAGGGCTAACAAATCCTTAAAATCAAAATCCTGTTTCTAGCAGAAAGATAAAACAGTTGAACAAATAATTGTTGCCCCTATTCCTTCTACTGCATCTTGGCAGGAAATAACAATGCCAGCAAGCAGCTCTTGCTTCCTTGTAACAGCCTTGCAGGAGATGGACCAATCAGGGTCTGCTCTGGTGTGATAGACAGGAGCTGGTGGGACAGGGTATGCAGTGCGCTGATTACTGTGACTGGTCTGAACCGGATCACAGACAGGATTACCCTTATACATTTCCACGGTTCAGGCAACTCCTAAGACCAAACAGTAAGCCTTGATTCTCCCAGAAAATATGAACGCATTAGAGCCAAAGCATAGTTCAAACATAGCCATAAATATCACATCTGACTCAAGCTACCTCTGTCCCCAAGAAAAAAAAAAAAAGTCCCAGATATTAAAAGTATCCTGTCCTCAGAAGAAGGGAAGAGATGAATAGTTGGTACCACTTCCAAAATTGTTCACAGTATTCAGAGAAGAGGCCTCTTTTCTTTTTTTTTTCTTTTAGTGGTGGAGTGAACTAATTACAGAATTCACTTAGCATTACCATTTCCTAACTCTGGACTGAGAGGATGCATATGTGTGTGCGCGCATGAGTGCACTTGTGTGCATTTTGGGGAGGGGTGTTTATTTTTAGTACCCCATTCTGGGGTTCTCTGATGCAGTGTGGGTGTTCAAACATGGTACCTTCTCAAATGTAGTTCTTTCAAATAGAGCCAATGCTGGAAAAAAAAAAAAACATACCTTGAGTATGTTATAGAGCCTCTTTGAGCCTCAGTTTCCTAATCCCTATACTAGGGAAGAAAAGATTAAATTAAATAATGAATGAAACATGCTGGGACTTCCCTGGTGGCGCAGCGGCTAAGAATCTGCCTGGCAATGCAGGGAACATGGGTTCAAGCCCTGGTCCGGGAGGATCCCACATGCCGCGTAGCGGCTAAGCCCATGCGCCACTACTACTGAGCCTGAGCTCTAGAGCCTGTGAGCCACAGCTACTGAAGCCCACGCGCGTAGAGCCAGTGCTCCGCAACAAGAGAAGCCACCGCAGTGAGAAGCCCATACACCGCAAAGAAGAGTAGCCCCCGCTCGTCGCAACTAGAGAAAGCCCACACGCAGCAACGAAGACCCAAGGCAGCCAAAAGTAAATAAATAAATTAATTTAAAAAAACATGCTTAACACAGGGTCTAACAGATAGTATGCGTTTAATAAGTTGTAATCATTACTTATTTTATTCCGCCAAAGGCTTTTGTTTTATGAAAAACATACCCATTTTACAAATTATATAATATTGTCACCAAGGATGATTTAAACCAGGTTTTAAAATCAGAATTCCAAATTTAAACTTGAACAATGAACAAGATGAGATGAATAAATGAAGCAGTATTTACCCTTCTTTTACCCTGTTGTAGAGTACAGTTATACTTTATATATACTTTATATATAGTTATATATATATAGTTATATATATATATATATATAGTTATATATATATAGTTATATATATATATATATATATATACTTTATATATAGTTATATATATATAGTTATATATACTTTATATACTTTGTTATACTTTATACTTTGTACTTTAATTATTTGTATGTAATTGGATATTGTTAATTTCAAATGACTTTTATTTATTCACTAAGGTAGTTTGTTATCCTGCCTGACTTTGTTAGTGATTAATTAATTGCAGCTACATTGGGGGAAAACAAAAGTTCACCTTACAAGCATGTCAAGATCATCCCCAGTTCCAACCTACTTTCTGTACATCCGATTCTCCAGGACAGTGTTCCCTGCTCCTTCAGACAGAGGATAACGGACTAAACCCAAGAAGCACTGGGTCTTCAGCCTTTGACATCCTATTCCCCACTACTCACACCCTAGGCCCAGCCTTCAAAACCCAGTACACCGAGCAGAGTGACAGGTGAGTTACAGGACCCAGTCGTGACCTCCGTGTCTACTCCTTCCTACCTTAATGATATTCAATAATTGTAGATGTTCATGATCAGACTGGCCTGCCCCGCTTTTACTCATAAAATGGATCCTCAATAGAGACATTTTACTCTCCATCTACTCAGAACTAAACCCTCCCTCCCCTGATGATTGGACTCATCAGGAACTCTGTGAAGCTAGGCCTCTCTCTGCTCCAGGTACCCCCCAGGGAGAAAATGTTCAAAATCACTTTGCCCAGACTGTTGAGGAAAATGCCATTCAAATGCCTAATCAAAAGCACAATAAGCACCAAGCTACCTTATAACTTTCATGCTGTTGTAGGCAAAAAGTTAGATTAGTTTGACAAGATTTGTTCTTTTAAGAGTCATTTTGATTTTCCCCCACTACTCTGTAATCCCTCTCAGACTTTGAAAATTAATCCTCCTATTATTCTTGTATTTCTAGATATGAATTTTATGCTGTCTGGTTTATGGCATCTGGTATCATGGGCCTCTCGGCAAGCCTCTCAGAGTTTTCAGAAGGTTTTGTTTCAGTTAATTCCTTAAGCATCGCAGGATTCAAGTCACTGTGTCTTGTAATTTATTTTATTAATCCTAAGTGTACCTTAAAAGAAAAGAATAGAAATTAATGAAAATAAATTAGCATTTTTGAGTACAAAAGATACCTTCAAGGGCACTCTCATTTCTTGAAAGTGACTTTGCATTGTATAGTAATTAGTACTGGAGCAGAGGAACAACAGAATGGCCTAGATTCCCTCAGAAATGGATGGTGTCTCTTTTTACCATCTGTAGATGGGGCCACATTAACCACAGACTGTAGAGGTTTGAAGCCAAAGATGCAGACCGGATGTTAGAAATTGGTGTTGGCCGTAAGCAAGAGCTGACGAGCATCCCTACAAGGCAAACCATAGCTGAACTCCAAGCACCCCTCTCCAACTTTGGTGCTCCCACGTCAGTCTAAGTCATGATCACCTTTCACCTGAACCATTACAACAGGCTCCCAACTAGTCTCTCGGCTTCAACTCTCAGTCCTTACCATAAACCGTACCACCACACGAATCGTATCGTGTTACTCCCCTGCTTAAAAACTTTTGAAGGCTTCTCATTACAAC
The DNA here is from genome assembly GCF_028021215.1 of Eschrichtius robustus. Lineage (NCBI taxonomy): Eukaryota > Metazoa > Chordata > Mammalia > Artiodactyla > Eschrichtiidae > Eschrichtius > Eschrichtius robustus. Next base: position 81,889,919 of record NC_090829.1, on the reverse strand, counting down.
CAGAAAAAAAATACAAGTTCTTTACATAGTGTGTAAGGCTATGTATAAGGATCTGCCCCACGCCTATTCCGACCTCCCCTAGTACATAGGTTCTGCTAATGCAACACGTGGATTCCTAAAACGTGCTATAGAATAAAAAGCATGCAATGAAAGCCACAGAGTTTATGGAAAACATGGGGATAGGGTCACAACACTCAAAAATGTCATCAGTGGTACATTAAATAAAGGTAAGAACTTAGTAAAAATGGTGGCACAGTTTTAATTACACATTTTAAATGGTTAAGAAATACATATATACTACAATAAATATTGCACTTCACCCTAGAAAGACTACAAGTTTGCTTGTAGAACAGGGTGCCAGAAGAGTGGCAGCTTGTGAATTATTAAGTGGTAGAAGGAGCGTTACCTGACATCTGAGGAAAGGGTATAATACCAGATGGATGGAAGGGTGTGACTCATACACACATGGTGAATTCAGGCAGCTGGTAACTGTCCGAGGTATATGCACACGTGTGTTTAGTATATTCCTACACTGCTTGGTTCAGCTGGGTGCAGTTTTCTGCTTTCACCTCGTGTTCCTCTCACGCAAAACCACACATAAGCAAATGTAAAATCCACGTAACGATCAAATTGTTCCCTATCAATCATGTTGAAAGAAATCTGCATTTTGAAAGCAAGCATCACAGCAGAGCTTACTAACCCTCCTGGCGTATCATCACACACCATCCACCCTGCCCTGCATGAGCATCTCCAACAGCCCAAGTTGTTCCCCTTTGCATTTGCTATTCTTTCTGCTTGGATTGCTCTTCCCCACATTCATCCCGTGATTGACTTCATCTCATCCGTCAAGCCTCAGTTTCAGTGCCGCCTATTCCAAAAGCCCTACGCTGAAATCATCCTCTCTAATGTAGCCCTCCACTCTCATTACTCTCCATTGCAGAACCCTTTTTTTAAAATGTCTTTAGAGCTTCTATTACAAGAGGCAAATAATTAATTTCTTTGTCTTTGTTATTATCTCTCTTCCACTAGAAAGTAAGTTCCATGAGATCAGGATCCATGTCTCTTGACATTTTTTAATATCCTGGCCCTGGCAGGTACAGTGCTCAGCACAAACACAAAAGGAAGGCATGCGATATACATCTCTTGGAGGAATAAAAGAATGAAGGAATGATTATATCTAGGCGAACACCAAATATAACCAGCAGGCTCTCACAGAATGGCCTTATTAATGCTGTTATGATACTTACTCTGTTAAACCCCTTACAATTTAGCTCTTGTTCAGATCTAATGCTCTCATTAAAAAGAGCTTGAAGGGAAACAGTACAAAATTAAATTTAAAAAAAGAACATAGGACAGAGTCTTCAAAGAAAATAGTATTAAACTCACACAACGCAAAAATAACAACAGAAGAAAAAACAAGACTGTCAAAACAGATAATTCATTCATGCTCTTTAAAGAAATGGACTCTAATACCAATGATGGTAAAAGAAAAGGCTCCTATTTGGTAAGTGACTAAACAGAGATTAAGGATTTGGTGAGGCTCTTATTACAACTCTGTGCCTACTTTTGATATCCATCTTTTAAGAGGAATCTGGAGAAACTGTGAAGGATCTACAAAGAATCATGTTAACGGGATTAAAGAGTCACTATCAAGACAACCGACAAGCTACTTAGAGCCTTTACTTTCCACCTCCTGCATCATAAAAAAGAAAGTGTGACTAAAATGTCTGAATATCCCTTCCTTCTTCTGTCTATAGCAATAAAACGCTCAAGTTTTAGCAGGGGGGTGTGGCCAGAATAACCGTAGCTTTATTTTATCCCTTTTTTTTTTTTTTTTAAACATCTTTATTGAAGTATAATTGCTTTACAATGGTGTGTTAGTTTCTGCTTTATAACAAAGTGAATCAGTTATACACATACATATGTTCCCATATCTCTTCCCTCTTGCATCTCCCTCCCTCCCACCCTCCCCATCCCACCCCTCTAGGTGGTCACAAAGCACCGAGCTGATCTCCCTGTGCTATGCGGCTGCTTCCCACTAGCTATCTATTTTACATTTGGTAGTGTATATATGTCCATGACACTGTCTCACCCTGTCACATCTCACCCCTCCCCCTCCCCATATCCTCAAGTCCATTCTCTAGTAGGTCTGTGTCTTTATTCCCGTCTTGCCACTAGGTTCTTCATGGCCTTTTTTTTTTTTTTTCCTTAGATTCCATATATATGTGTTAGCATACTGTATTTGTTTTTCTCTTTCTGACTTACTTCACTCTGTATGACAGACTCTAACTCCATCCACCTCATTACAAATACCTCCATTTCATTTCTTTTTATGGCTGAGTAATATTCCATTGTATATATGTGCCACATCTTCTTTATCCATTCATCCGATGATGGACACTTAGGTTGCTTCCATGTCCTAGCTATTGTAAATAGAGCTGCAATGAACATTTTGGTACATGACTCTTTTTGAACTATGGTTTTCTCAGGGTATATGCCCAGTAGTGGGATTGCTGGGTCGTATGGTAGTTCTATTTGTAGTTTTTTAAGGAACCTCCATAATGTTCTCCACAGTGGCTGTATCAATTTACATTCCCACCAACAGTGCAAGAGGGTTCCCTTTCCTCCACACCCTCTCCAGCATTTATTGTTTCTAGATTTTTTGATGATGGCCATTCTGACCGGTGTGAGATGATATCTCATTGTAGTTTTGATTTGCATTTCTCTAATGATTAATGATGTTGAGCATTCTTTCATGTGTCTGTTGGCAGTCTGTATATCTTCTTTGGAGAAATGCCTATTTAGGTCTTCTGCCCATTTTTGGATTGGGTTGTTTGTTTTTTTGTTATTGAGCTGCATGAGCTGCTTGTAAATCTTGGAGATTAATCCTTTGTCAGTTGCTTCATTTGCAAATATTTTCTCCCATTCTGATGGTTGTCTTTTGGTCTTGTTTATGGTTTCCTTTGCTGTGCAAAAGCTTTTAAGTTTCATTAGGTCCCATTTGTTTATTTGTGTTCTTATTTCCATTTCTCTAGGAGCTGGGTCAAAAAGAATCTTGCTGTGATGTATGTCATAGAGTGTTCTGCCTATGTTTTCCTCTAAGAGTTTGATAGTGTCTGGCCTTACACTTAGGTCTTTAATCCATTTTGAGTTTATTTTTGTGCACGGTGTCAGGGAGTGTTCTAATTTCATACTTTTACATGTATCTGTCCAATTTTCCCAGCACCACTTATTGAAGAGGCTGTCTTTCTCCACTGTATATGCTTGCCTCCTTTATCAAAGATAAGGTGACCATATGTGCGTGGGTTTATCTCTGGGCTTTCTATCCTGTTCCATTGATCTATATTTCTGTTTTTGTGCCAGTACCAAACTGTCTTGATTACTGTAGCCCTTGTAGCTATGTCTGATGTGTGACCATCAGGCTAAATTCCAGCTAATGGGATATAAATAGCTAATTTGAGCTAATGGCATGGCAGCTTCCATAAACCTTCCTTAAGAGAAAGCTATGTCTTCCCATTGCCTCATTATTATTCATTTTTTCATCTTAGAATGCAGCTATAACAGCTGGAGCTCAGGTGCCATGTTGGATCATGGGGTGACCTTGAAAATACAGGTCATGGTCAATGAAGCAATAAGATAGAAAGAGCCTGGGTCTCTGTAGACTTTGTGGAACAGCGCCACACAGCATGAACTGTCTCACTGTAAGACTTTAACATGAGAGGGAAGATATCTATCTGGTTTAAGTGAATTTTATTTTAGATTCTAACTTCAATAAGTCACAGAGGTAAATGTGCCCCCAATTTTTTTCTACTGATCAGTTAAAATGCTAAGTCTTAGTGGATGCTTTTAGTAAAGAAAGTCAAGCTACCTGGGCACAGCAGAGCGAGAGTGAGAAGCTGAACTGCTCTGCTGAATCAGGGTTAGGAATTTGGGGATTTATATGGGACCCTCTCAGGGAAAACAGTGGAGACATGAAGAGAGATGAGAGAAGCTCCTGTAATTGAAAGTAAGGCCCTAAAAAGTTCTCTGAAATAGGGATTTCTACAACATTTACTATAAAGTTGTCCTCCTCTGCTATCAATAACTGTCCTCCACTTGCCCCAAACTTTCAGGAAAAGTTGTTTGTGCTTAATAACCTTGTGTGCATGGTGTTTGGATAGATGAAATAAGAGGGAAGGTGGGGCTAGGTAGCTGAGGGTTAACAGTTTCAGGTTCTGAGAGCTAAGGTTACTGCCAGCAAAATTTCAAAGCATCTCTCGGTGTAGAACGAGTTAGAAGAGAATAAATGTCCCCTACCTAATGAACACATACACACACACACACATTTCTGCCAAGGGCTTGATGGACCTCCGCAGAGAATGGAGTTCAATATTGAAGTAAAGAGGTTACCAGAGCCTGGAAGGCTTGGAAACATCCAGGCTGAAGACTTTTTTTTTTTTTTTAATCAGTCATCAATTTTATACACAACATTGTGTACATGTCAATCCCAGTCGCCCAATTCAGCACACCACCATCCCCACCCCACCACGGGTTTCCCCCCTTGGTGTCCATACGTTTGTTCTCTACATCTGTGTCTCAACTTCTGCCCTGCAAACTGGTTCATCTGTACCAATTTTCTAGGTTCCACACACATGCATTAATATACAATATTTGTTTTTCTCTTTCTGACTTACTTCACTCTGTATGACAGTCTCTAGATCCATCCACGTCTCAACAAATGACTGAATTTCGTTCCTTTTTATGGCTGAGTAATATTCCATTGTATATATGTACCACAACTTCTTTATCCATTCGTCTGTTGATGGGCATTTAGGTTGCTTCCATGACCTGGCTATTGTAAATAGTGCTGCAATGAACATGGGGGTGCATGTGTCTTTTTGAATTATGGTTTTCTTTGGGTATATGCCCAGTAGTGGCATTGCTGGATCATATGGTAATTCTGTTTTTAGTTTTTTAAGGAACCTCCATACTGTTCTCCATAGTGGCTGTATCAACTTACATTCCCACCAACAGTGCAAGAGGGTTCCCTTTTCTCCACACCCTCTCCAGCATTTGTTGTTTGTAGATTTTCTGATGATGCCCATTCTAACTGGTGTGAGGTGATACCCCATTGTAGTTTTGATTTGCATTTCTCTAATAATTAGTGATGTTGAGCATCTTTTCATGTGCTTCTTGGCCATCTGTATGTCTTCTTTGGAGACAGGCTGAAGACTTTTGAGCTACATAACAATATGAAATGGCCTCTTCCTGGTCTGCATAGTGACTTATCTATCCTTCACAACTGTGCCCCAATGTCACCTTTATAGAGAGACCTTCCCTAATCTGCCAGGATAGGATTTATCGGTCCCTTGTCCATACAGATACAGGGTATCTGAGACATTTCTCTTCTGAGGTATTTCTCTTCTGTTGCATATTGCCCTTGATGAGCTATTTGAGACCATAATATCTTATATTTGTCTTATCTGAAGTGCCTAGCGCATAGTTAATACCCAAAAAAGCTTTAAAGAATTGAAATGAATCATGAGTTTTATGATAAAACAACCAGCATGGTAGAAAGCTTAAAGGCAATCTTCATAAATCTTTATTTTGCGAATAAAGAAACGAACAACTAGAGAGACTTAACTGAATTTCCGAAAGTCACGCAGCTAGGAACAGGCAGAACGAGGACTAGGACGCAGTCCTCTAGTTCCCAAATCACCCACTGCTGCCATCACATTATGTTCACTGACACTAGGGCAAAATACCTCAGGAAAACCTGGGAAAATATACGGATATTTGAGATCACTCCCAAATCAGGTACTATTTTGCTGTATGCCAAATGACGCTGCTTCTATTTGCTTCAACTTTTAGGAAAGGAAAGCATGAGATTTGTGCTTCCTCTTTCCAGGGTTCCCTGTAAGTAAGTGCTGCATATGAATAATGAAGAGACAGATTCAGCAATGTACAGGTAAGTGCATAGATGATGCATCAGCCCTCCTGGGGCTCAAAAGTTGCAGCAAAAAGTACACTTTTCAAACTCAATATTGTTATATGGACCTGACAAAAAACAAAACAAAAAAACAAAAAATAAGGGGAAAATGGAAGAATCTGAATTAAAAAATCAGGCAATGTGGCACACACATTCGTATTATGTTCAGCACCATGCACAGAAGCACACTAGAGCAGTTCTCCCAGCTCTTCATTTTCACCACCACATCTTATTTTATCTCCCTTATTTTTTTCTCCTTTCCTGAATCCACTCAAGCATTTATTGCTTCTTGGTACTCTAGTGTGCTTCTTCTGTGCTTTTACTCTCTCTCTCCTTTCAAAGATAAACACCTCACACCAGGGAAACAGATCCCTCTAATTAGTACTAAAGCCAAAGTTTATGCCTGCCTTTGATGTTTTCTAGGATGCATTTTGGTGAATAATGATATGCTCAATTCAGAACCATTCAACACTTAATCAAAAGTCAGTTTAGCAAAGATATTCTAGCAGTCACCCATCATCATACCCTAGGACTAAGCCTGCTTGTTAAGGGTAGTGAAAGAACTGTATTCTGAAATTAGAAAGTCTCTCTTTCACAAATCACACTTCCCTGAGCTGATGTTATGGAGAAATGGAGACCCCAATTTTATAAAATCTGAATAAACTTTTAAACCTTGAATAAGAATCAAAGTTGAGGATAGAGGGGAGTGACATCAGTAAGATGATGGAATGAGAGTTTTCTACCATGATGCCCCCACAGAACATAGACCTTGACAACCACCCACAGACAAGAGTACCTTTGTGGGAGTCCAAGAGTCAGCAGAGAAGTTTCAGCACATCATTGGAGAAAATTATGAGAACAGAGGCATTGAAAAGGATAAGAAGAACAGTTTCACTTCATCCATGTCACTCCTACCCCAAGGTGGCACAGCTCAGTGCCAAGAGAGAGCCCCCAAGTCTGTGATTTCTCCCACAGGGGAAAGTGAGAGCACAGTGAATGATGCCAACTTCCCCAGTCATGCAAGATGGTGCCCAACAGGTCCACTTCCTTCTCAACCCACCAAGAATATGGAGGTGATCAGCACACTTGAAGAGCTGAAGAGACTGGGAGCATAGCAACCAGGGCTCAGAACTCATCAAAGGCTTCAGGTCTTACTAACTGTTTTGTAGACTCTATCAGGAAGCCTGCCATGGGACACCTGAGATGCCTTGCCTGCAGACCACCCGAACTGGCCCACAGGCGCACCCAATGCTCAGCACACCCTACCCTACCACCCTCCTCCCTGTGGCTGACTCCCCGTGTGCACCCCCATGAACTGCAACTGCAAGGATTTGCAGGCAGCTCATAAACACATGCAAAAATCCAGCCTAACTGTGGGTCTGCGAGAATGCACACAAACTTGAACAATTCATGACATTGCCCTAAGGAAATTAAATGGGAGGATCTGAGCACTCAGTCTGGGTTTGCAAGATCAACAGAAGGCATAATCTTAAGAACTCCTCCCGCAAGAGGGAACAAGAGGTATGGAAAGCTGCATCCACAGAAAAGGTCTGAGAGAGCCTTCGAATCCGTATCCAGGCTTACTGGTAAAGGCATTTCTCTACCAAAGTCAGTAAAGACAGGAGAAGATGACTGCTTCTTCAAATGCGAATATAGCAACACAAGACAAAGAAACACGAAAAATCAAGGAAACATGACAATACCAAAAGAACAAAATAATTTTCTAGTAACCAACCCCAAAGAAATGGAGATCTACAAACTGCCTGACAAAGACTTTAAAATAATTGTTTTAAGATAGCTCAGAGTCAATAAGAAAAAACATTAAAAATATGAGCTTGCTAAAGAATATTAACAATGACCGTGGTGTTATGACCATACTATGATTGACAAAGTACCAGCAGATAAAGGAGAATGACACATGATGAAAAAAATTTGCCCTATTTTTGCTCATATCCTCACAAGCCTCAATATTGGAAGTCAGTGTGTTCCCCACAATTATCAAGTGAAAATTATAAATAAAACAAACATGATTATATATTTTTAAAAAAAAGATAGCTCAGAAAGCTACAAGAGAACACAGACAACTCAGTGAAAACAGGAAAACAATACATGAATAAAATTAGAAGTTAAACAAAGGGACAGAAATCATTGAAAACAAAAAAGAGAAATTCTAGAGCTTATGAATACAGTGAATGAAATGAAAAATGCAATAGAGCATCAACACCAGACTTGATCAAGCAGACGAAGACTCTCTCAACTCAAAGACAATTTATTTGGAATTACCCACAGGAGAAAAAAGAAAAAAGAATGAAAGAGTGAAGAAGGCTACAGGGTTTATGAGACATCATGAAAACATCTACTATACACATTATAACCTGCCCTCTTGGCACAGTGGGCAGCGCATCAGTCTCATACTATACATATTATGGGAATCCTAGAGGAGAAGAGAAAGGGACAGAAAGCTTATTTAAAGTGAAAGTGGCTGAAAACTTCTCAAATCTGGGGGAGATATGAATATTCAGGTATATGAAGCTCAAAAGTCCCCAAACAGATTCAACCCAAAAAAAAAAGACTTCACCGAGACACATTATAATCAAACTGTCATAAATCAAAGACAAAGAGCAAATTTTGAAAGCAGCAAGAGAAAAGAGAATCATCACTTACAGGGTCTCCCCATAAGGCTTCAGGCAGATTTCTTAGCAGAAACCTTGCAAGTCAAGAGAGAGTACGATGATATATTCAAAATACTGAAAGAAAAATAACTGGCAACCAAGAATAATTTACCCTGCAAAGCTATTCTTACAAATGAAGGAGACAGAAAGACTTTCCCAGATAAACAAAAGCTGAGAGAATTCATCAACACTAGACCTGCCTTACAAGAAATGCTAAATGGAGTTATTCAAGTTGAAATGAAAAAATGCTAATTAATAACATGAAAACTTACGAAAGTATAAAACTCATTGGTAAAGATTAACATATAGTCAAATTCTGAATACTCTGATACATAAGGGTGGTATGTAAATTACTTGTAACTCTAAAATAAAAGTTAAAAGACAAAAGTATTAAAAATAATTATCTACAATAATTATTGTTAATGGCAATACAACATAAAAAGATGTAAACTGTGACATTAAAACATAAAATGTGGGGAAAGAAAGTAAAAGGGTACAGGTTTTGTATGTGATTGAAGTTAAGCTGCTTTCAGTTTAAAATATACTGTTATAAATATAAGATGTTTTACGTAAGCCTCACGGTAACCACAAAGGAAAAATCTACAATAGATACACAAACGATAAAGAGAAAGGAATCAAAGCATAACACTATAGTTATCAAATCACAAAGGAAGACAGCAAGAAAGGAAGAAAAGAACAAAAGCACTACAAAATAGCCAGAAAACATTAACAAAATGTCAATACTAAGTCCTTATCTACCAATAATTACTTTAAATGAAAATAGATTAAATTCTGCAATCAAAAGACACAGAGTGGCTGAATGGATAAAAAAACAATATCCAACAATATATCGCCTACAAGAGACTCACTTCAGCTTCAAGGACACACATAGGCTGAAAGTGAAGGTATGGAAAAAAGATATTCCATTTAAATGGAAAGCAAAAGAGAGCAGGGGTAGCTATACTTATATCAAGACAAATAGACTTTAAGTCAAAAACTGTAAAAAGAGACAATGAAGGTCATTATATAATGATCAAGTGGTCAATTCATCAAGAGGATATAAAAGTTGTAAATATATATGCACTCAATATAAGAGCATCTAAATATATAAAGCAAATATTAACAGATCGGAAAGGAGAAATAGGTAGTAATACAATAATAGTAGAGGACTTAAATGCCCCACTTTCAACTATGAATAGATTATCCAGATAGCATTTGAACTACACTGTATGCCCAAATGGACTGATTGACATACGCAGATCATCATACAACAGCAGCAGAATACACATTCTTCTCACCTGCACATGGAACATTCTCCAGGATAAATCATATGTTAGGCTACAAAACACGTCCTAAAAAATTTAAGAAGACTGAAATGATATCAAGCATCTTTTCTGACCACAATTATATGAAACTAGGCATCAATAAAAGGAGGAAAACTGGAAAATTATCAAATATGTGGATATTGAACAACATGTTACTGAACAACTGACGAGTCAAAGAAGAAACAAAAAGGTAAATTTAAAAATATCTTCAGACAATTGAAAACAAAAAACCACATACCAAAACTTTTGGGACACAGTAAAAGCAGTTCTACGAGGGAATTTTGTAGAGATAAATGCCTACATTAAGAAAGAAGAAAGTTCTCAAATAAATAATCTAACTTTTCACCTCAAGGAACTAGAAAAAGAACAAACTAAGCCCAAAGTTATTTCAAGGAATGAAATAATGAAGATCAGAACAGAAATAAATGAAAGACTAGGAAGATGATAGAAAAGATCAACAAAAGAGTTTGTTTTTTGGAAAGATAAACAAAAAATGATCAAATTTTAGTTAGACTAAGAAAAAAAGACAGAAGACTCAAATAAAATCAGAAATGAAAGAAGAAACATTACAACCAATACTACACAAATACAAAAGATCATGAGAGTTACTATGAACAATTACATGCCAATGGGCTGGCTAACCTAAAACAAATGGATAAATTCCTACAAATATACAACCTACCAAGACTACATCATAAAGAAATAAAAATCCAAAAAGACCAGTAATGAGTAAGGATATGGAATCAGTAATCAAAAACCTCCCAACAAAGAAAAGCCTAGGGTCCAATTGCTTCACTGGTGAATTCTACCAAACATTAAAGAATTAACACCAATTCTTCTCAAACTCCTCCAAAAAACTGAAGCGGAGGAAACATTTCCAAACTCATTTTACAAGGCCAGGATTATTTTGATACCAAAGCCACATTAAGGACATAACAAGAAAAGAAAACTACAGGGCAATATCCTTGATGAACACTGATGAAAAAATTCTCAACAAAATACTAGCAAACCACATTCAACAGCACCTTAAAGGTTCATACACCACGATCAAATGGGGCTTATCCCTGGGATGCAAAAATGGTTCAACATCCACAAATCAATCAATGTGATATATCATGTTAAGAAAATGAAGGATAAAAATTACATGATCATCTCAATAGATGTAGAAAAAGCATTTGACAAAACTCAATATGCTTTCAAGATAAAAACTCTCAACACATTAGGTATAGAACCAATTTCCCTCGACACAATAAAGGCCATATATGGCAAGCTCACTGCTAATGTCATACTTAACAGTGAAAAGCTGAAAGCTGTTTCTCTAAGATCAGAAATAAAAAAGTATACCTACTCTTGCCACCTCTATTCAACATAGTAATAGAAGTCCTATCCTGAGAAATAAAGCAAGAAAAAGAAATAAAATGCATTCAAATTGGAAAGGAAGCAGTAAAATTGTCTGTTTGCAGATGACATGGTCTTATATATATAGAAAACCCTAAAGATGTTACTTAAAAAAACCTGTTAGAACTAATAAACAATTTCAGTAAGGTTGCAGGATACAAAATCAGCATTAAAAAAGCAGTTGCCTTTCTATACCCTAATAAAGAACTATTCAAAAAATAAATTAAGGAAACAATCCCATTTACAGTGGCATCAAAAGGAACACAATACTTAAGAAAAATTTAACCAAAGAAGTGAAAGAGCTATGCACTGAAAACTATAAGACAATGATGAAAGAAACTGAAGAGAACACAAATGAATGGAAAGATATTCCATGTTTATGGATTAGAAGAATTAACATTGTTAAAATGTTCATATTACCCAAAGCAATCTACAGATTCATTGTAATCTGTATCAAAATTCCAATGGCATTTTTCACAGATTTTTAAGAAACAATCCTAAAATTCATATTGAAGCACAAGAATACTGGATAGCTATAGCAATCTTGAGCAAGAAGAGCAAAGTTGGAGCCATCAAACTTTCTGATTTTAAATTGTATTACAATGCTATAGTAATCAAATCAGTAAGGTACTGATATAAACAGACACAGACCAGTGGAACAGAATAGAGAGCCCAGAAATAAACCCACACATATACAGTCAACTAATCTTCGACAAAGGAACCAAGAACACACAAGGGGGAAAGGACAGTATATTCAATAAGTGGTGTTGGGAAAATTGTATAGCCAGTTGTGAAATAATGAAATTGGACCATATACTACACCATAAACAAAAATCAACTCAAAATGGATTAAAGACAAATGTAAGCCCTGAAATCATAAAACTCCTAGAAAAAAACAACAGGGGAAAAGCTCTTTGACATTGATCTTGGAAATGATTTTTTGGATTAAAAGCACAGGCAACAAAAGCAAAAATAACCAAGTAAGATATGTCAAGTTAAAAGGTTTCTGCATGGCAAAGGAAATCAGAAAAATTGAAAAGGCAACCTAAAGAATGGAAGAAAATATTTGCAAGCCATATTATCACATAAGGGGTTAATATCCAAAATATATGAGAAACTCATGCAACTCAATAGTAAAAGAAACAAATAATCCAATTAAAAAATGGGGAAAGGACCTGAATAGACATTTTTTCAATAAGACATATGAATGGCCAGTAGATATAGGAAAAGATGCTTGACATCAATAATCACTGAGAAAACGAAAGTCAAAATCTTAACGAGGTATCACCTCACACCTGTTAGGATGGCCATTATCAAAAAGTAAAAAGATTTTCAGCGTTGGCAAAGATGTGGAAAAGGGAACGCATTTGCGCTGTTGGTGGGAGAGGCATATGGAAAACAATATGGAGGCTCCTCAAAAAATTAAAAATAGAACTACCATATGTTTCAGCAGTTCCACTTCTGGGAATAAATCTGAAGGAAAAAGAAAACCACTATGTTGAAGAGGTATCTGCACTGCCATGTTCACTGCAGGATTATCCACAGAAGCTAAGATATGAAAGCAAGCTAACTTCCCACCAATGGATGAATGGATAAAGAATGGAGAGATATATATCACATTTTCTTTATACACACACACACATTTACACATACACACATACAATGTGTGTGTATATACAATTTTTATTTGTCAGTTGTACCTCAATAAAGCTGTGGAGGGCGGGCTGAGAATAGAAAGATCTGAGAAACAGTAGCTGTTAATATTTGCTAAGTGACCATGTTTCTCCTTTGAGTTTTGAATTCACTTGAGAAGTATTCCTATTAGACATATTATTTAGTGCTCTAAGTGTAACCTAGCATAGTGAGCATCAAAAGGTTAAATAGTAAGAATATTGAGAAGCTTAAGCAGGGAGAAAGTTCATACAGGAAGCAATATGGTATCCATGACTCTGATCATTGAAGAAATTCTTCCATAGGTTAAAGTCAACCTAGAAAAAATTTAATCAAAAAAAAAAAAAAAGAGGAAAAATTCCCTACCTCAGTACTATGGCTCTGTGTGGCAAAATACAGAAAGTCTTCAGATAAAGAAGAAAATTGCAACACCACACAGATAAAGAAGAAAGACATCTGGAGAAATAATTACATTTCTACTTTCTACAGTGTTTTGGGCAGTCGTTGGAGGCAAGAAGAAAACTGGTGCAGAGAAATTCTACACAACTAAAAACAGAGCTAACTAGGGCTATAGGAAGAGTTGGAAAAGAGTCTACTCAAAATATGAACTGCAACTTGGAGCTATAACAATGAAAATATTAGTGTTCTACGCAACTAGTATTCTCTTTAATGACTACTCAAGTGGTCAGGTAGCTACTGAACAAAAACAGCAGAGGCTATAGACTAAGGGGATTAAAAACCAGGAACAAAAAAAAATATATTAAGCCCATGACAGAAATAATTCTTAGCTCATGCGGTAAGGGGTCCCCCATTTCCTTAGTGCAGAAGCTTTGGAAAATTCATAGTGCCCTATGACGTGTACATGTAATGAAACTTTGTCTCATGTGTATATTAGTCGAGACAGGCTGTTATGCTACAATAACAAATTATTCCAACATCTCTCAACAAGGGTTAATTTCTTGTTCACACGATCCATCAGAGCGGCTACTGCTCCCAGTCTCAGGCTGATCAGAGTCACCTCCATCTGGAACATTGCTGGTAGTCATGTGAGTCAGAAAAACAATGTGGCAAGCCTCCCTCTACCTCATGAAGCTTCTGCCCAGAACTGACATGCATCGCTCATTGTGATGGCCCAGGAAAGTCAAATGGCCCTGCTTGAGTTCAACAGGGTAAGAAATATAACCCTCCCCTGCCCTCCCCAGGCAGGGTCCCTGATTATGAGCCCTACAATCCACCACGGTATGCTCAAGATAACTGTATATAGTAAATTATATAATTCTGACTCTATGGTGCCAAAGTTTTTCTGCACTAAAATTATCTTTACAAAATCTCAAATCAAGGAGCTCCAGGCATTATTATAACTAGCCATCTGAATCATGTAGATCCTATTGGTAGCTACCATCAGTATTATGGTCAGCAGTTTCCCTTACATAAGGATGTCTTAAATTTTAACTCTGGCTATAGTCATGATTTTTAAGCCTTCAGGTTGTCTGCTAAGGTCCTTAATGGGGAGGAGCAATAAGTTGCCAGGGCTTTTTCTTGTATGTGCATTCTAAAAGCTAACACCATATTTAAGTCAGAGTTTGAATGAGGTTGAGTTGTAAATTTCACATATGACTTTTACATATTTTTCATTTCATACCAAGGAACCAGATCTTCAGACACTACTCTGCAACAAAATCTTTAATAAGGACAAAGGTCTCCTTAACTCCAGTACTTAACTTTAAAGTAGAAAGCATAGATTTGATGGCAGAAACATCGGTCAGGAATTCGCTAATTATTTTTCCATGATGTGCGCTTTAATTTGCTTGGTAAAGATAAAGAAATCTATGTCACTGAAGTAGTTATTTATCTAATTGAAAATATCCATGTACATGTATCCCATCTTCCTACTACAAAGGATTCAGTGTGCTGTGGATCTCTTTACCCACCACTGAGAGGGGGCAACAGCCCTCAGACAAGTATTTCTGGTAATGACTTCAAGTTAAAGTTCTCAAAAACAGCATTTATCCTGTCCTTTTAGCATGATACTGCCTGGAGGCAACAGAGAGAATGAAAAGTTCTCTTAATGTCCCTTTCATTCTTGTGGTTCTTTTTTTTTTATAAATTCTTTACCTTTCCTATTACTCAGTGAAGTCCCTTCTCCTCAGTCACTTTATTTGTTTTTTATAATAAGTGGTCCTTCTGATAATAAGGACACCTAGGAGTTCCAGAACTGAGACTTGCCTCTCAGTACCAGAACCTCAGGAATCAGTCTGGAACACCACACAATTCTGATAAATTCTAAGGTGCAATAACAGATCATATTCTCCTCCCATAGGTGTTGACTAAGGAGAGGGTAGATAAGAGAGCTGGCTGATTGACCAGCTGATTAAAGGAGGAGATAAGCTGGTATGGGCGACCTGAGAATCCTCCCAATGGCAATGTCAAACCCAGGTCATGAAGTAGAAGAAAGAGGTGTCAGGATGGTTCTTTACCACCTCTTCCTCTTTCTTGACCACCTCCTTCACTTATCCTTTGGTCGATCCCAACTCTCCCTAATCTTGGCTTCCAGAACCACCACTGCCCTTGACCTTTGGGGCTGATCTTGGCCCTAATCAGCTTAATCATCTGTTCATTTGTTTCAGGTCTTGTCTTCAGCATTCCCAAAAGCCCCCATCAGAGAAGTCACCCTTGTGAATGGGAATAAACAAATAAGCCTATGAATGGAATTGGAAAAAGTCTACTTGCTGAATGTCTGCTGAAGATAAGACATAAGTTTGAGAGGGGCCAAAGTTATATTTTAGATAGTTTGGAAGATGTAGAGAAGTGGCATAATCACCCAATGTTTAATTGCCCCTCTATCCCCAATTTAAATTGCTTTCTGATAGGTACTGAGAGCTGCAATTTGACCTTCTTAAACCCTTCTCACATGTAAAAGTTAAACTCAGATGACAGTCCCATCTTGAAGCCTCCCTTTTCCCCTGTATCTGCTGCTAAGCAATATTAATTGTTCCTTCTTCCATGATTTTTAATACTTAATTCACAAACTTATTGTGGCATTTTCACATGTTACATTATTTAGCTCTGTGCATCTATATATCATCCTTGCAAAAGAGCAATCTCCCAAAGGCAAATTTAAATCTTATTTATCTTTACTTCTATGATGCCAAGCAGAACATTGGACACATGGTAGATGCAAGAAGATTTTGCTCACTGAATTGAAATTTAGTTGAGGGTCAGTGTTGTGAGTAGCAGAAGCTGCCTTCAAAGAGGTAATATGGAACAGAGTTGGGTGGCGGGGGGCTTGAGCTTTGGCTTTAGAGAAACCTAAAGTCAAATCCCAACTCTGCACCTACTAGCTATGATGCAACCTTAGACAATGTTATTTAACCTCTCAAAAACTATTTTTGCCCTTGTAAAATGGAGATAATTATTCCCATCCTGCTGGATTATAGTGCAAATTAACTGAAAGGCATGCACAGTACTTGGTACATGATGAGTTGCGATGACCATGATAGTTGCAATGACCAGATGCCCCTGGATGCCTCTTACTGGTTCTGTGTGCCCATCCTCCAGCTTCTGTGTGCTTCAGTCCTAATGGATGACACCCACAATTTTCTCTCAGGGGAATACCTTTGGGTTACTGGAAGGGTTTTGTCCTAAACACAGAGAACCTGGAGATTGAAGTACTCACGTTTGTGGCTGTGGCCAACGACTGACTGGTGTAGGAGTGTACGAGCCCAACTCCCTTGCCTGTGGGCGAGATAAACAAAGAAGTTTAACCTGTGCTCTCAAGCTCCCCTTGGGTCCAGGCTAAGGCAGGGGCATCACCTATAATCACACCCTGGCTTGGTTTCTTCCCTGTTTCCTGTCATTCTTCCCTACTCTCCTTCTGTCTTCTCCTGGAATCAATGACTTAATCAATTATGTGACATAAATCCTTGTCTCAGGGTCTGCTTCTGGGAATCCGACCGAAGACATGAGTACTCCCAAAACAGAAATTATCATTACAACCCAGAATGGTTTAAAAATGAATATAACAAATTGCCACCCTAAAAATATCTCCCTGTTGTCACCTTCCACCTACTCTTCCTCTCTTGCCCTCACTGCATTTTACCTCTTCAACATGTTCATCGCAGGGAACAGGAGAACCAGCAGACTTATTTTTTTCCTTTGATAAAACGTATGTGCATTCATATTCTTAACTGGGTGACTGCCTCTTTAGAGCTGGTTTGCTCAGCGCTCAGCATCTTGAGGGTGATTAACAAATGTGAAAAATAAAACAAAACTATGTTAAGCAATGTCTCACAGAGATGGGGAAGACGCCTTCCATGAAAATCTTGTCCAGGAGATCCAAGAAAACAGATGAGTCTATTCTGAGACTGGCAAATTCCGTCACATCTTGAGGACGTTTTCCCCAGGGAAGTGGGTGATTCTGAGAGGTAAACTCATTTCACAATGTGCCATTTTGCTGAGACCAATTTTCAGTCACATGTCACAGAATTTCAAAGAACTACTACTGAGCTCTTTGAAGATGTTTTTCTTTCACCAAAGCAGGCTTGGGCAATGCTATCACTTGACTATGAAATGATATCTCTCAACTTCAAATGCAGGCTGTGCTACTTACTACCTGAGTGACTTTGGGTAAATTAATCTTCCTAAGCCTCAGTTTCCTTGTCAGCAAATTTGGAAAAATGACAGTCTTTACCTGCTAAGGTTATTGTGGATCCAGTGAACTGATGTACATAAAACATGTAGTTCAGAACCTGGTCCAAAATAAACACAATCCAAAAGTTAGATATTTCTTGTTGCTATTATTGTTTTTCTTGTTGCTTTAACACTTTCTTTCCCCTACTCTTCTAAAATGAACAAGGAAAACAAACTTAATTTGACAAACCTGGGATATCTCTGCTGGACAAAGAAAGCTTAGAGGATGGGACAGTAATTATTAAGGCTGAAGGGCTATCAAGTAGGAGACAGAACAGACTCAATCTGTTTGAAGGCATATAGAACTAGTAACCATTTATGGAACTCACGTGAAGCTCTTTCATCTCAATTTGAATAGAATTACCAAATAGTCATCATTTCCCCCACACTGGAATGGAGTCCATGGGAGATGGTGCGCTCCCTCCCACTAGAGACTTTCAAGCCGGTACTAAATGACCACTTTCTGGGAATACAGGTGGACCTCGTTTAATTGCACTTCGCTTTATTGTACTTTGCAGATGTTCCATTTTTTACAAATTGATAGTTTGTGACAACACTGCACTAAGCAAGTCTAACAGCAGCCATATTTCTAACAGCATTTGCTTACTTTGTGGCTCTGTCCCATTTCAGCAATTCCACAATGTTTCAAACTTTTTAATTATTATTATACATGTTATGGTTATCTGTGATCAGTGATCTTTGATGTTAACATTGTAATTTTTGGGAGGCACTACGAACCTTACCCATACAAGGCAAACTGAATTGATAAATGTTGTGTTATGTTCGGACTGGTCCACCAACCCGCAGTTTCCCTCTCTCCCTCTCCTTGGGCCTCCCTATTCCCTGAGACACAACAACATTGAAATTAGGCCAATTAATAACCCTACAATGGCCTTTAAGTATTCAAGTGAAAGGAAGAATTCCACATCTCTCATTTTAAATCAAAAGTTAGAAATTAACTTTAGTGAGAAAGGGATGTCAAAAGCCGAGAGAGGACGAAAGCTAGGCCTCTTGTGCCAAAGTCTAGAATAAAAGGAAAAGTTCTTGAAGGTGATTAAAAGTGCTACTCCAGTGAACACATGAATGATAAGAAAGCAAAACAACCTTATTGCTGATATGGAGAAAGTTTCAGTGGTCTGGATGGAAGATCAAATCAGCTACAACATCCCCCTAAGCCAAAGCCTAATCCAGAGCCAGGCCCTAACCCTCTTCAGTTCTGTGAAGGCTGAGAGAGGCAAGGAAGCTGCAGAAGAAAAGTTTGAGGCTAGCAGAGGTTGGTTCATGAGGTTTCAGGAAAGCCATCTATATAACGTAAAAGTGCAAGGTGAGGCAGCAAGTTCTGACGTTAGAAACTGCTGCAAGTTATCCAGAAGATCTAGGCAAGATAATTAATGAAAGCTACACTAAACAACAGATTTTTAATGCAGATGAAACAGCCTTATATTGGAAGAGGATGCCATTTAGTACTTCATAGTTAGAGAGCAGAGGTCAATGCCTGGCTTCAAAGCTTCAAAGGATAGGCTGACTCTCTTGTTGGGGGCTAATGCAGCTGGTGACTTTAAATTGAAGCCAATGCTCATTTACCATTCTGAAAAGTCTAGGGCCCTTAAGAATTATGCTAACTCTATTCCGCCTATGCGCTATTGGAACGACAAAACCTGGATGACAGCACATCTGTTTACAACATGGTTTACTCAATATTTTAACCCCACTGTTGAGATCTACTGCTCAGAAAAAAAGATTCCTTTCAAAATATTACTGCTCACTGACAATGTACCTGGTTACCCAAGAGCTCTGATGCAGATGTACGAGATTCACATTGTTTTCATGCCTACTAACAAAACATCCATTCTGCAGCCCACGGATCAGGGAGTAATGTCAACTTTCAAGTGTTATTATTTAAGAAATACATTTCATAAGTCTATAGCTGCCCTAGATAGTGATTCCTCTGATGGCTGGGTAAAGTAAAACCAAAAACCTTCTGGAAAGGATTCACCATTCTAGATGCCATTAAGAACATTTATGATTCATGGGAAGAGGTCAAAATAGCAACATTAACAGGAGTTTAGAAGAAGTTGATTCCAACCCTCATGGATGGCTTTGAGGTGTTCAAGACTTCAGTGGAGGAAGTCACTGCAGATGTGGTGGAAACAGCAAGAGAACTAGAATTGGAAGTAGAGCCTAAAGATGAGACT
Organism: Eschrichtius robustus; assembly: GCF_028021215.1. Lineage (NCBI taxonomy): Eukaryota > Metazoa > Chordata > Mammalia > Artiodactyla > Eschrichtiidae > Eschrichtius > Eschrichtius robustus. The sequence continues at coordinate 81,870,001 of NC_090829.1, read as the reverse complement.
GAATTGCTGCAATCTCAGGATAAAACTTACACAGATGAGGAGCTTCTTCTTTTGGATGAGCAAAGAAAGTGGTTTCTTGCGATGGAACCTACTCCTGGTGAAGGTGCTGTGAAGACTGCTGAAACCACAACTAAGGATTTAGAATATGACATAAACTTAGTTGATAAAGTAGTGGCAGGGTTTGAGAGGACTGATTCCAATCCTGAAAGAACTTCTACTGTAGGTAAAATGCTAACAAAACAGCATTAGCATTGCATGCTAGAGAGAAACTGAGAAATCGTTCATGAAAGGAAGAGTCAATCAATGCAGCAAACTTCACTCTTGTCTTGTTTTAAGAAATGGCCACAGCTACCCCAGCCTTTAGCCACCACCACGGCGATCAGTCAACAGCCATCAACATCAAGGCGAGACCCTCCACCAGCAAAGAAATTATGATTTGCTGAAGGCTCAGATGATGGTTAGCATTTTTTAGCAATAAAGTATTTTTTAACTAAGGTACATACACGGTTTTTTAGGCATAATGCTATTGCACACTTAACAGACTACAGTATAGTGTGAACATAACTTTTACATGCACTGGGAAACCAAAAAATTAGTGTGACTCACTTTATTGCAATATTTGCTTTACTGAGGTGGTCTGGAATCAAATTGAACCTGCAATATCTGCGAGGTATGCCTGTAGTATATATATATATATATATATATATATATATATATATATATATATACACACACACACACACACACAAATACATATAAATTGAGCTTCTTTTGGCTTTAATTGGCTGCAATTACAAAGAAGTTAAGCCAAGAGAGAATATACCATAAGGTTACTGGTTGTCTTATGAAAGCCATGAATAGGAATGCAGACAGGACCCCACTGCCATCATGTATGTGTATTTCTTCCATCACTATGTGTCTGCTTTTCTCTTCCCTCTGGCCACAGAGAGGCTTCCTCTGCCTCAGTTTCCATGACTGAATGTGAACCTTAAAACTTCCCAAATTTTACACCTTACAGGCCAGATACCCAAAATGGTAGGTGATCCAAAGTTCTCTGGTTGTCACAAATCCAAATTCCTGTGGAAGGAACTATGCTCCATTCAACTGCAATCTGGACCAGACAAATGTGGCCATGGATCAGGATCCCACTATATCAACACTGTCCTTTCCACAGTAACCATGGCAGAGAATGAAAAGAGGCGAGACGGTGTCCCAGAGAAGAAGGCAGAAGTTCCTAGAAGTGGGAAGAGAGCCACAGGGTACTTCTGGACTGACAAAATAACAGGTATTCACTATATGCTAGAATGGATGAAACGTAGAACCAATTTCCTTTTAACTTTTTTCTACTCCTGCAATTCTATCAGTCCAGAGTAAGACTTATTCTCCCAATGGATTCAAAGTAGTGATCAGTTTGAAAAGTTAGTCTGAAAAATTAAAAATTATGAAAATCACTCACTTATTTCTTCAAATTGACAATAAGGAATTTAGCCATATGAGGGCATCCACCACATTTCATTGAATATAACATACCATTGATTTTTAGAACACACCAAGTTTTATGTACTACTAAGAAAGAAAAAACATGCCAAATGTAGTTGTAAGATGTGATCAACTGTAAAAAAGTATCCCAATTTCAAAGACGTTAAATGAAGATATGCGCATCTTAGAATCGATGAGATATGAAAAATGAGTTTGATAATTCTGCATGCTTTGACATAGGCTCTCTGCTTTCCCTCATTTAACAAATGAGGTTTGAGTCAGTTAGGCAAACATTTAATGAGCATATGATAGGCACTGTGATAAGCAGGAGGGATGCAGAAATGCTTAGGAAATCCTCTCTCTCTTCTAGAAATTTATAGGGTGAGAGGAGACAGCCATAGAAACAAATAATTGCAAAAGAGATGCACACGATAATAAGCATTCTTTACGGTTTTGAAATACAAGAAGATCCTTCCTAGTTTAGGGCCTTTTAATGCTGTTCTTTCTGCCAGGAATGCTTCCTCTCCTTTACCAGGCTAACTGCTATTCATCCTTTGATCTCATACCGTTCACTTCCATAAGGACACACACACAAGAGCCCTGTCACTACCTTACAATGACGCAGCTCTTTTCCTTTAAAACTCTTACCCCAACTGTACCTGAAATTATTGTTGGCCTCCCATAAGCTGTAAACGCTATAAAGGTGGAACTTTGACTTGCTTAGTATTGTAATTCCAGCTTTAACATGGGAAGGGTATGTTGGATGAATGAATAACTTCAAAACTTGAAAATTAAACGCTTTTATGTTTCTTTTTGGCTTCTTTTCTATTTAGCTGGAGAAATTTTTTGCTCATTTTCCATGAACACCTGAATGTACATCCTAACAATATGCAAAGATATTTTGGAACAATCCCCGTGAAAACTGAGGACACTGGGCCCTAAAGGAGTTCAGACATAGGCAAGCTCTCGTCTGGTAAGGGGAATCAGGGAAGGTTTCATGGGGAAGTAGAATTTGATCTAGGCTTTCAGGGATCTCAGTAGGTAAATGTTGGGGGAAGGCATTCCAGGTTGAGGTACTGCAGTGATTCAGGGCCAGAAGTGGGAAGATAAAGGCGTCTCTGGGGAAAAACTATTCGTCAAGTTTGCAAGTTAGAAAGGTAGACTGAGGATGGATTGAGAGAAGAGGTGGATTTAGCATTAAGTTAATGATGATTAAGCTCCGAGCCCTTCCCATGCCTCAAGCAGCAGCCTTAGCTGCCTATGGAGGCCTTCTCGCAGTGGCCTGGGACTGCCCTTCCAGAAATACCTCCACATCCACGTGTGCTCCAGCAAGCTTGCCTCTGGTGGACCTTCATGAGCATCAGGACACCAGCTCTGATTCTAAGAAGAAGAGATGCTGCTCTTTGAAATCCAGAAGGAAAGTGCTGCGAAAGGATGCGTATTGAACACCTGAGGAGCGAGGCCAGCTGCTGCTGCGGCAGCTCTGGAAGCCAGGACAAGAGAGATCAAAAGAACAGGCTTCTCCAAGGCCTGCCCTGAGGTGAGAAGCACCTTCTGGGTGAAATCCTGCAGAGGAAGTTACAAATGCAGCATTCCCAAGATGACGTTCTGAAACAGAAAACCCACTTACAAATAATTACAAATTTCTATCACCCATGTTGGAGGAAAAATAAATGTTCTCTATAGAAAATTATATTATAAAATTGTTGTCATATGAAAAGATGATCAAAGAGCATGCAACCAAACATATAGGCAAAGAGTATCATAGAGGTGTAGTAGGCAGGAAATTAATAATAATAATAAGCCATTTCCTTGGATTTTGTGATGATTGCGTTATTTGTTATCTTTTAAAAAAATTATAATGGGTGTGATTTCTTTTCTCATTTAGGATAAGTGTTCACTTTTCTCCCTAACATTTAAGTTGTTATTTCATATTTTTCTTAAAGAGGGCTCCAAATATTATCTAAGCTTCAAGTCCCCCAAAGCTTGCATGTGACCCCAGTTGAAAGCTTTGTCTGCCCAGGGCTGAGATGGTATTTGGTCAGGAACAGAGGAGCAGAGAATATGTCAGCTAATCAGTTTTCATGCTGATTTGTATAAGAATGAACATAAACCTTCATGTATCAGCGTTTGCAACTTTATCTTCCACTGATAATTCCTTGGAAATTAAATGCCTTTATTTTTTTTAAAGTTTTCCTTCTAACTTTATGATTTTGCTGCGGGAATTTATCTGCTGATTCTCCATTTGAAACAGAAAGACTTGCCTATAAAGTATAACTATTTTGCTTAGATCGAAGTTCCTTCCCTAGCATCATGATGTTATTAGTACATCACATCCATTTTATCCATATCACTTTTCCTGCATTTGGCTACCGGCACAGATTAATAGTTGCCTTTGCATTATGCAGTGGAACTTAATTTCTATTTGAATGTTTAACACCATTGTAATGATTTTATTGCAATTAAGAATGATAAATGTTTCCCTTCCAGTCTCAGAATCAATATTCACAAAGTGGAGAAGACAGGCAGGAATGTGGCAGTTAGTAGAACAGGGGGCTTTCAAGGAAATGAGGGAAGATGGAGGGAAGCTGAAAGGTACTAGCAGTGATTAAGCACCTACTGTGTGCTGGACACTCTGCTAGGTATTGCACAAAATAGAAATGGTAGTAGCAAAAGCCATAGCAAAAACAGCTAACATTCACTGCACATTTACTCTGAGATGAGCACTTTCCATATGTTTCCTCAGTTGGGCTCCCAACTAATTCTAGGCTGAATCTGAGGCTCACAGAGGTTACTAAGTAACTTGCCCATAACCCTAAAAATGGTGAATGGAAGACTCAGGACTTGAATTCAGGTCTAATTGCAAAGCCCCATAAATTTAATATTTATTGTATTAGTTTGCCATGCCTGCATAACATGTTACCACAAAACTACACCCACCTGTCATCTCGTAGTTCTGTAGGTCAGATCTGAATGGGCTCAACTGGGTTATCTGCTTAGATTCTCACAGGCTGAAATCAAGGTATCAGTTGAACTGAGCTCTAATCTGGAAACTCTGGGGAAGAATCCACTTCCAAGCTGATGCAGGTTGTTGACAGAATATAGTTCCTTGAGGTTACAAGACAAAGGTCCCCATTTCTTTGCTGGCTGTCAGCCAGGGTCTGTTCTCAGCTTCTAGAGACCCTCCTCATTCCTTGACACATGGGAATCTCTATCCTTGAGCCAGCAAGGGTGCACCGAATTCTTCTCACACTTGGAATCTCTTTGACTTCTTCTGCTGCTAGTAGCTGGTGAAAACTCTGCTTTTAAATGACTTGAAGTTAACTGATTAGTAAACTTAATTACATCTGCAAAATCTTTTTGTTGTTTCATGTAACATAATCCTGAGTGTGATATCTCAGGATAGCATTTACAGTCCTGGGGAATAGGGCAGAAAATCTTTAGGGGGAATTCTGGAATTCTCCCTACCACACCCATACCATCCTCTGTACCAGGTATATATGCTCTATCATTCAGTCTGACCACAACCTTGTCAAGAGAAACTAGTATTTACTTTAGAACAATGAGAAAACCAGGACCCATAGCCAGAGTGACCACTGGGGAAGAGACAGTATGAAGGCTAACTCTACACTGCACGTGAGGATAGTCTTCTGCATAGTGTAGCACTTTCCAGTTGCCTCTCCATCATCATCCCTCACTGGGTCATGCATGCTCCAGCCACACTGAAGATGCAAAGATGTACCACATGCTCAGCTGCGGCGCTTTGTAGGTAAACGCAGTTCCCTCTAGAACTTTACTCTGTTTTTGCTTGGCTAAACTCTTCCTTCTCCTTCAGCTCTCATTTAAATCTCCTTCCTCTGGGAAACACTCCTCATCACAAGGCTGGAGTAGAGGTCTCTCCTATACAAAAGCATCTTATACTTAACTCATTATAATATCACTTATCAGCCTGTACTGTAACTCCTATCTGCTTAGCTGTCTCCCCCCACTGAGGTAGTCCGCTTTGTTGCTGGTCTAGACATCTTTTGTAAGGCTTTAGATGATTTCCTTGTGGTTTAGGGTTTCTGAACAAATTAATTCCCTTTGGTTAAAAAAATAAATAAAAAAATCAGCCCTCAAAATAAAGGTGCTAAAAAAGTACAAAATGGCGTCAAAGAACCTTGCTTGTCCCTACAACACTTCAAAAATCCTAAGTCATAACCTTCATAGTAGGCACACTCCCACAGCTAACTGTATATACCTCTTCCTTTCTCCTATCCTTTTGATATAAATTTGACCAAAATCATAATCTCTAGGAAAAAATATATTTGGACCAAGGATTCATAGATCACTTGTCTTTGGACTTCGTGGCCTGAGTTTATTTACAAACCAAACTAGAAATGGAAATGAACAAGAGAAATGATGAGAATCTATTTGCAAATGTGTGTCACTTCAATTAAAGCAAAATGCTAGAGAAAAATATTCCAATGGGAAAATGTATTAAACTCCTAATTAAAAGGGTTGTCTTCTTTTGAAAGTAATTATATTTCAGAAAGGTTATTAGAAGTTTGAGAGATAAAAACTAGGAAGAAAGAAAAGAATATTTGAAAGACTCAAAGAAAGAAGAGAAGAGACATCTAGAAGTAGAAAGATTAAAATAAATTCTTCACATCTAAGTACTGAACTTTTTAGCCACAGCAATAAAAAAATTATTCTGGTGCCATCTGGACACATTTTTACGATAATGAAAAATACATAAAAGAATTAGAAAATCATTAGAAAGCAGCAATCAATGTTTGAATTCTGAGAGCCAGAAAAGGAGTAAGGCCTAGATGTAAGTTGTTTAGGGACATCTTTCTATGTAAGATAGATAGAAAAAGCAATCAGGTCTCTGAAGATGTTTCTTCTCTTCTCTAGCCACTTCAAATTTGCATTCAGTCAGGATTCCTCTCAAATGCCTCAAATATCCAATATAGTAGCCCAACTATATTGGGTTAGGCAAGCTTTGGGAGGTAAATCAAAATTTCACACGAGACGATCAGACCAACCTAGCACAGAAAGAAATAAAAATTTAACAATTTCATGGCTAATTTGATCCCTAAAAGCAGCTAAAACTGGAAACTTAAAGTTTAAAATGAATTCTTGATCTAGCTTTTCCCAATTTTCCACCAAAATACCAATGAAGACACAGAAAAAGACTAAAGCGTAGAACACCCAAAAACCATGGTATTGGATACACTACAGCTAGACTCTGGAATCATTTGTCCCTACATTCAAGGCTGACAGAGCAAGACAGGGAAAGAGCTACACATCTTGCCCCCTGAGCCTGCGTAAGGAGGAAGATCTAAGTGTCTCCTTATCTCAGTTTGAGTTCCTTGGTTGCAACAAAACCCTGTTAACTTCATCTGAAAGAAATTTGTCAGAAGTAATTTTGAGGATCACAGAACCAATGGAAGATTAGCAAACGAACAGGGCCTGAGACAGGGTCAGATGATAAATGAGAAACCTGCTGAGAAGCAGCAGCCACTGTAAGCCTCCTGGAAGAGGAAGTCGGAGATCCCAGGCATTTTCATGCATTTTCACCCCCTTCTGTTCCAGGAAGGGAACGTTTGATTGGCCTAGTTTGGAAGTTCTGCCTCTATCTAGGCTAAGAAAGACTGGAACCCCTGACGACAGTCCCATCAGCTGGTGTCCAGTGGTTGCCTGTTGCAAAGGGAATAAAACCCCAAAACTCCTTTGCATAGCCTACAAGGGTCTAAGTGACCCAGCCCCAGTCACCTCCCCATCCTCACCTCTCTCCTCTCACCCTCCCTCCCTGGGCTCCAACCAAGCGTACTTCTCGCAGTCCCTGCCTCAGAAGCCTTGGACTTACTGTCCCCGCTTCTCAGAAAGCTCCTCCCCCAGGACATCCCCCAGTTCAACCCATGCCCAACTCCCTCTCATCACTTAAGTCTCAGCTGCAATGACACCTTCTCAAAGTGACCTTCTCTAACTACCCATCTCCTCTTCCACCTCCAGACATTCTCAATCACATTTTCCCGTTTCCTTTCTATGGCAATCATCGGCACCTAAAATTATTTATTTACTTGCTGACTTTACTTGTGTCTGTCTGGTCCCCCTTCACCCTTTCTACAACAAGGGTAGAGACCACACCTGAGGGTAACAACCGTATCTTTTCTCTCCAATTACACCTATATCCTCCACCTAGTGTTTAGACATAGTATGACATCAGAAAAAAAGTTAAATGAATGTATGAACCAATATTGCAGCACTTACTACGTTTCTCATATAATTAATGATGGATCTGTTTCTCGTGATGAACTGTGAAATTTTCCAGGGTAAGGACTGAGCCTTCCTCATCTCTATGTCCTAGTACCCAGCACAGGGCCCAGCTCACAGTAAGGTCCTCAACAAATGTTTATCGACCTGAATTCTATCTAGCCATGGGCTCTTTCTTTATGAACTGCTAAGCAGGCAGGCTGTACCTAGAGAAAGCTATTTTCTAAAATGATTCCAAATCAGACTTCGTGAGATGATAATAGCTAGAATAAAAAGTCCTTCCCATGAAAGCTCTGAAAACAGTGCAAACATTCTCAAACATTTATAGCCCTGAAATTTCTCTTGCCCAGAGTCTTTCTCCAACAACATGAATAAATGTAGCTGGGAAGTTCGTCCAAACTGTCAACAGACAAGCCAGGGACTCAGAGCGAGGGGCTCCTCCTGGACACTCGCACTCGATGAAGGGCAAGGCAATGAGAGACACCACCAAGAAAAAATTCTCCGAGGAAACTGAACAAATATCTCCCCTGGCAATAAATAAATAGTTCAGCCAGGGAATTATAATTGTGTGTATAATGAAGCTCAGATATAGGGCATAATTACACTCTAGAATCCATACAGTAATAAAAAGCTGCAGTCAGGGAAAAGAATGCTTGTTTGCCATGGTTTGACAGGCAAGCAACAAACAAGAACCACTTTTTCACCTTTTATTCAATAAAATCAGCATATTAAATATTCAGACTGAGTGTCTCCATTAAGCAATTCACTTCTACCTCTCCTCCTTCCTCCCTCCCCACCTCTTCTTGTTTTGTTTTCATCAAGTCAGGGAGGGAAAAGAATAAAACCAAGTCCGTGATGTGATTTTTAATGAGGCCGCTGCTCAGAGGTTCTGCTGCATTCAGGAGCTGCCTCCCCAGTCCAGGGGGTTCAGGGCCGGGGGCAGGGGCAGCAGTTCGGGAAGGAGCCCAGACAGCAGGCAGACCACCATTTAAAATCAAGTGTAACATGTTGGCAGGAGAGGGGGGCGGGTGTCAAAGGGGAGAGAAGGAATCAGCTTACCCTACACCATATACCAATAAGAAAAGTCACCTGGCCTGAAAATATTTAACTGGATGCTCTGAGTGGTGAACTGTGGCTAATGAAACAGCTGACAACACAACATGGAGTAAAAGAGCCAGGGCAAAGGAGAGAAAGGTTAAAAGGCTGGGGAACTAGATTAGAATGATTAAGAGAAACTGACAAACATGGAGAATGCAATTGACTAATCTCTGAAAGATACTGAGAGGGGATATTTTCTTGGACAACCAAATTACTGCCTGCCTCTTTCTTTTGCATTTGGAAGAAGGTTTGGACCTCTCTTTTAATCTGCCTCTGAAGGAAGAGGTTACAAATCAACAGCAAGAAGCAGGAAATGTGGAAATATCAGCTTCTCCAGAATGAAGGAAAACAACTGTCATGTTTCCTTCTCAGCCCTGGCCCCAGCCACAAGCTTTTACCTCAACTCTGCCCCTGATGTTGATGGGCAGAGGTGAGGATATCTAGCAGGCAGGGCCTGGGGAGGCCAATCGCCTCTAGCCTAGGAGGGAGTGAGGTTAACAGTAATGAACGATGGCAAGGCGGAATGAAAATTGCATTAATTTATGAAGTTGTTTCTGCTCAGTGAGCAGATTCCAGATAAGTGGAGTGTTAATAAGGCAGGCGAGTTTTCAGCTGTGCCAGCTGCTGGGAAGATGTTGGCATGCTCTTAACCCAGTATTTATTGGATGCTGCTCATTGCTGTGACAGCACACATGCGTACACAAGCATGTTTATTCACAACATGCATAATCACCCTGTCAAAACACAGATGCAAATCAGCGTCCTGTCTCAGGAGCAGAGGGGCATGTCTAAAACCCAGAGCCCTTAAGGAAAACTCTGAAAGAGCTCCCTTTCACTAAAAGTAATGGATCCCTCCAGGCTGCCCTGGAATGGACTATGACAGATTGACTTCTGTGAGGATGAAGAGGCATAAAGCAAGGACATGGGCTTTGTTTATGCAGAGCCTCATAAGGAATTCATCCTGAACAAGCTGAGTAATTTGGCTGCAGTATCCTGTAAATTTGGGAGGGTAAAACTAAATGGTTATTACATGTGATTGTGGGCTTTTAAGGAGCTGTAGTGGTCTCTGAGCACCAGGTACAAATGTATCTTGTAGAACAAGTGGCCATGTGGAACCCAAGAAGCTCAGTGACAAACTGAGCTCCTCTGAATGCACTTGAATACCTGAGGTAAGCTGCTGAAGATTCTGTAATCTGAGACAAAATGGCTCTTCACACGCACATAAAGAACAATAGGAAAACTAGCCAAGGAGGTGACTTAGAAAAGCCATAGGAATTTTGAAATGGAAGAGGAATGTTACCCAAGATCACTTACGATTAGGTGGGGGTGGGAGGGGAGGGGTGGACACCACCGATTGGTGCCGACTCTATTACACACTTCCCCCCGTAAGCCATCCAGCCACCCCATTTTACAGAGGAGGAAACAGAGCCCAGGAGAGGTTAGGATGTGCCCCAAGTCCCAGCAACCGGGGAAGTGGCGGGGTCGAGATGAGCCACAGCTCTGGCTGAACGCCAAGCCTGCCCTCCTCCAGGTGCTTGTTCCAAACTGTCTCAGGTCAAAAAGGGATTTATTGAAGAGTCAGGCTGGAATCCTGGACCTAAAGTGGGCTGAGCTTCAGAAGCTAGAAATAAATTCAGACTGAACAAGAGTACTAGAAAGAGCTGCTCCAAAGATGAATTCATGATATAAATTCTATGAGGGGTGACTGTAAACTGAAGTCCAAAGACCAGCTCTACAAGCCCCACCTAACAGCCCGTCTCAGTGCTTCACAGCCACGTGTCCACCTGGCTGTGGTCACATCGCTGGCGAATACAGGCTGTACCTGCCTGTGACCACCCACCACCCCAGCACCGTCCGTTCTCTGATGTCCTTCCTGAGCAGTGCCCCTTGCATTCATCTTTTTTTTTTTTTTCCATTCCTTCCTTTCCTTTTAACATCTTTCTGTCCTGATATTTTTAAGGTTCCTAAGTAACTCAAGGGTTATTTAATACGTTATGCTTCCTAGTACCATTTGACACTGGTGGGAACTGCTGGAAATGCAACATCTACTCCCAAGGGCATGAATCTCCGTGAGTGAAATGAAGAGTCGGGGGGTGGGGGGGGGTGGGGGGGGGGGCGGGGCGGGGGGGGGGGCGGGTGGCGCAGCTCCATGCTGTGGAAGGGGCAGTGGATGAAAGTTCGAGTGGCCTTGGCTCTGCTACTATAGTACTGTGTGGCCTGGGGCACGTCACTTAACTTCTTTGGGCTTCCACTTCCTCAGCCATAAAATAAAGAGGTGGGTCTAGAACTGTGTGGATTTTTTAACCACGTGCACTGCTCTCTCTGGGGCCGGACAGAAATGGGAACGGAGGGCATTTTTGGTTGGCACAGTGACGAGGGGGCACCTATCCTGTCTCAAGCACCCAGGCCCCCGTCTGAAAGGTCTTTCTCTGTCCTGACATTCTAAGGATCCACTAGGGAAAGTACCATTGGATAACAGTGCCTTTCCCAGATTCCTCTCAAATCTTATCACATGGCATCCAAAAAGCAAGGCTTTTTACTGTCTGAGATAGTCTAAAAATCAAGATAGAATATTTTAGATCAGACGCTGGTCCAGAGTACACCCAGGACACCATCAGTGCAGACATCCAGAAGGCAACCAATCCTTTCAAACCACTACTCCTGCTGACAGGGGATGAGCGTTTTTCTCTATAATTACCTCTCTGACTCCCCAGTTTCCTGGTCTCTTTTCTACGCATCCTTTTGTGTTTATAAACTGCTTTCTTCAAACATTTGGAATCATTATAAATGGCAAAAAGGTCTTTTGGATTTTTCAGGAGAAAACAAGGCAGATGCTCAAATGTTGGTGCCCTGCACATCTGAGGTCTTTCTGAGCCCACAGCTCCTGTCCCGCCAAGCGCAGCCTACAGGAAGGAAGGAGACAGAGTGCACTACAAAACAAGGCCGAGCAGACACACACATTCCAATCAACTCCGGGCACATTTATTCAGCAAACTTCCTCCTAACTCTTCACTTACTGCCACCAGTGAATCCAAATTAATGATCTAGCCAAAATCTTACACTCTCAGAATCATAATTATGTTAATCTCTTTCTCAAAGCCTTCTTTTGATTCTCTGTATTTACATAAATTTTCAACTTTTTTTCCTTCACTCCATCCCTTTAATTTCCCAGTCCTCTTGGTGTTGGCATTCCTACTTTTGTACATTTCTTCCCAGCTGGTTGCTATTTCTTTTTTCCTCTCTGGGTGTCTCCTTTCAACTATTATGTGTCCTCAACCCAGAATAATATTTCTGCAAAACTCTGAACACCTACCTGTTTTCAGGAGCCCCTAGGGAGTAGGCACTCCCCTCAGGAGCCTGAACTGCATTCCCACCAGCATCCTGATTTATCTGGGCCCACCTGGAAGGCTGGGGAAGTAAACCTTGCAGGTGGACGTCTATGGGAAAGATTTTTCTAATGGAAGGGAGAGTGAGGGTCACAATTGGGGAGGGGGTAGCAATCTGCCTAGACTATCTCCTGGACCTGCTTTTCTTCCAAAGGCTTCTTGCCAGTGGGGAAAAATTTGTAAGCGGTGGCTGTAAAATCTCCATCTGAAACAAAGATACCAGGCATCATTGCTGATTCCCAATGCATAAGAGAAACTCAGCCAACTAAACAACAACCTGGACCAGCCCCTATCTGGCCCAGAAGAGAAAATAATGGAAGACATGATCCAGTGGTGCAGCAAGGAGTCTGGGAGCACATGGGACTCCATGGCAACTTCAGGAACAATACTGGAGGAATACAGTCCAGCACAGGGTGACTGGACTGAGGCCCTTTAGTTAAAATCCCCAACAGGGTGGCCCAGAGGCGAAACACTTGTGATCCTCAGAACATACAAGACCTTCCAGTGTTAGAGGCCACTTAGAGCCTGTTGAGGGTCATCCCAGCAGAGTGGGTTTCTGGGAGCATGATGTCTAGACCCTAACTCACAGGGTCTCTCTAAACAGCATCTGCATGGATTCTCTCTAAACAGCATCTGCATGGATTCCTCAACTTCCATTAAACACTCATTAGAGTGTTCAGAAAATCTATCCCTCTAACTAAAATTCCTCATGTTGCACCCCAAGTCCATTTATAAAGGGCCTTTTAGTTGCTCAAAAACAGCTCTTTACTTTCTGCCCACTGCTATAACTTCCTCCTTTCCCTAAAGAGTCTTCCTTTCACCATTTATCTTTTATGCTTCCACATCCTTTAGCACAAAAGATAAAACGGTACCACTGGGTATATACATTAGCTATAGGAATCACAGGACCTGAAAGGCAGAGTGTCACCTGGAATGGAAGTGAGAATGGGATGAGGTTGAAGTGCCATGAAAATCAAGTTTGAATTTGGAGTCAATGCTCTCTGCTTTGGGTTAGCCAATTTAGGCTTATTTGTTTAGCTGACGAATTTTAGAAAAATTAAAGACTGACTCACCATTACCTCAAGCAATGTTTTAACTGAGCAACCATAATTATAAATTGTAAAAAATGACTCATTTGTAGATTTCCTGGAACTTCACTCTATGAATTGTTTACTACACAGAAGCACAGACTTTTGAGTTGGACTAAAGATTATTCCTTCAGGGTCCTTCCCTGCAGAGGAATCTCTCTAACTATATTCACAGGGGCCTCCAACAGCTTAAATATGTTCAGGGATCAGGCAACCAACTCCATCCCAGAATAAATCCAACTGTTAAAAAAGAATGTCTCCCTGATCTTGAGTTCAAATAGGCTTCCTCAAAACTACCACTGGCCTTAGCTCCGTTGAAACAATGTTAATACATATATATCCTCTGCCTCCTGAGAGCTTGTCGATTTTTTTTAAACAGCTGTCACATCCCTCCTAAGATACTTCTTTAGGAGAAACATTCCTTATTGCTGCAATCATTTCTCTTATTTCATGACTTCCAGACCCTTAACTACCCCTGGACATTCTCTGAACAGTTACCTAACACAGTACTCCAAGACTGTGGATATTGCATCTCAGCCAATGCAATCAAGCACTGCATCATTTGTGAGGCCACGGTGTTCTAAGCTTTGTTGCAGTCTTTATTACCAGCACATATAAAGTTGTCATAAAAAATTAGTTAGATATGAAAAAGTGATTTCCAGAATGGGAAACACGAATGACCAAGAATCATACAAAAAGATGTTCAACCTCATTACTAAGCAGGAAAATGTAAATTAAAACAAAAATGAAATATCATTTCACACTGATCAGATTGGCAAATTTTAAAAGTCTGATGATAGAAGTGTTGGCAAGGATGTGAAGAAATGGGAACTCATACGCTGCTAGTGGGAGTACCAATGGGTTTCACCACTTTGGAGAGAAAGCTGGCAACATTTACTAACGTTCAAGATACACATACCCTACAATCCAGAATTTCCACTTCTATGAGATTTATTACACAAACTGTGAACAGGCTCACAAGAAGTTTCGTCCATGTTCTAACTGTTAACATTATTTGTGATAGAAAAAAAGGGAGAAAAAAGAAAGAAAATAAGTTCTTTCAATAGAAGAATGGTTAAATGTATGTAACTATGCAGTGGAACACTATATAGCATTTAAAATGAACAGAACATGGACAAATCTTGAAACATAATGTTTAATGAAAAACGTTGTAGAAGGATTTGTACATTATATTATTTATATATTACTATATAATGTACAAATATATTATACTATTTGTCTATTATTATTTATAATATTTCTATTAAGTTTATAATTATTTATATATTTGTACATTATATTATTTATATATTTTTAAAATACACCAAGTTGTATTTTGTACAGTGTTCTATAAGCACGTACATATATCAGAGTATAAAAATGTGGGTGGAAAAGTATATACAAGTGACTTTAGAGAAATATTTACCTCTAGAAAGAAGAAGGAAGTTGAATAAGATCAAAACAAGAAAGGTCTTTGAATGTCTGTAATATTTTATATCCTTGAAAAAATACTAAAGTAAATATAGCAAAATATTAACATCATTGAATTTAGATGGTATATAGTTGTCTAATAGTTTCTTTCTACTTTTCAGTACATTTGAAATATTTCATATTTTCAAATAATACATAAATTTGGAAACTACAAAAATGTATAGTCAATATATAGATAAATCTATAATATCATTATCCTAAGGAAAACATGTTGATATTTCATTTTATTGTCATCTGAATATTTTTACATTTTATTTTGAAACAGCTTTAGGCTTACAGAAGAGCTGCAAAAATACTAGAAAGTGTTCATGTATTCCCTTCACCCAGTCCTAATGCTAACAATTTACAGAATCTTAATGCAATTATCAAATCAGGAAATTAACATAGGTACAATATCATCAATGAAACTATCAACCTTATTTGAATTTTGCCACTTTATTCTCTATTGCCCTTTTTCTATTCCACGATCCAATCCAGGATCCTACATTGCATTTAGTTGTATTTCCTTAGTCTCCTCCAATCTCTGACAGTTCCTCAATCTCTACTTGTCTTTCATGGCCTTAGGACTTTTGATAAGGTTGCCTCTCATTTTGGGTTTGCCTAGTGTTTTCTACTGATTAGACTGAGGTTATACATTTTCAAATTACCACAGAAGTGAGGCTGTGTCCTTCTCAGTACATCATTTCAGGGGGCGCATGATGTTGATAGGTCTTATTACTGGTGATGTTAACCTGGAGCATATAGTTAGGGTGGTGTCTGTTGAGTTTCTTCATTGTAAAGTTACTGTTTTCCCCTTTGTAATTGATATATTGGGTGAGATACTTTGAGATTCTGCTAATATCCTATTTCCTCTGCAACTTTCACCCACTGGTAGTAACATCCATGAGTAGATTCTGCCTGCAACAATTATTACTGTGGTACCTGACTCGTGGTGATCTTTTTCACCTCATTCATTCTGTATATATTAACTGGAATTCTTTTATAAGAAAGAGCTATTACTTCTCCCACACTTTTTTATATATTCAATTATAAACTTTGGATGAATATGACTCAATGACATTTATTTATTCTATGGGTTATAATCCAATACTACAATTATGTATTCCGTTGGTCAAATTGTTCCAGCTTTAGCCACTGGGAAATCCTTCAGGTTGGTTCTTGTGTCCTGTTGACATTTTTTAGACACTTCTGATACCATAATCCTCATCTTGTATTTTCCTTGCCCCTGCCCTGGAATCAAGCACTCGTTTACTGAACTCTGGTTTCTTTTATTGAAAGATGGCATTTAAAAAACCAGGATCACATTTCTGGGTATACTCATGTCTTCCAAGGTTTGGATGATGGAGCAGATTACTCTTAGACCCTCACAGTGGACAAAGTTTGGAAATATACATGTATGTTTAATAACCTAAGCATACACACATATGTATATTAATTTTTAGATCTGTCTTTATATATATTTACACATATGTGTGATATAGACTCATATTTATCTGTGTATACATATATATATGAATTCATACTGATACCTCCGATTCTGATGTAATAGCAGTGTCTATCCTAGCCTTCCTCATTTCCCTGTTTGTAATTCTTTCTCCACCAGTAAGATACCTGGCTCTCATTATCTACAATATAGTCACGTATTTGTTTAGTCCTAGGATACACACAAGGTAGTTACAGAATTGCTGAAATGTACCTCTGTGAGAAACAGATTTACTAACTACAATACAGTATCTGTGTACAGTTCTTCTTGTCTTTAGTCCTACAGCATTCAGTCAAAATACTATTTTCCAAAGTTACTCAGGGTAGTTATTTTCTTCCCTATTCTATTTACCGTGGTTGTTATTTATTTGTAATACAGCTAGGTTCATTAGTCACTGTATTTATGTTGGATTCCGCTCACACTCTGGTTGATTTGAGCTATTGGGGGTGGGGTAGCGGGAGGAGGGTGAAAATGTGAAACGTTACTATGGCATGTCAAGGTTACACAAAAACGTGTACTAAGGAAAGAGCTGCTCCCTCCTCATCCCTACTTTCTCATTTCTATTTTCCTCCTGACTCCTTTCCCAACCAGTCCATGGGCATAACCAATTTCTGGTTCATCCTTCCTACATATTTTTGTACAAATGTGCAGATATCTGTACATTTTCTTATATCCTCACCTCCCTTATATTGAAGGGTAGTAAAACAGTTTGGTTTTGTTCTTTGTTTTGCTTTCACACTTTGCTATATGCACTTAACAGTGTGTTCTGGAAATCACCCTGAATCAGTTTATAGAGAACTTCCCCTTTCCCCTCCTCTCCTCTTCTATTTCCGTTCTTTCTTTTTTATAGCCATATGGTACTCCACTGTGTGGGTATTACTGGGGCTCTTTGCATTTCTTCATATCCTTTGAGCAAAGCATTGACTGGCCTTTGTTCCAGACTCTCTTTTCAGGCATGTTTGTATGGCCAGCCACCTTGGAAAACAGAGATGGCATCTCCTCCAAACAAATGGAAAGGCATCCTTACTCTCTATCATAAAAGATCCAGTTTCCCTATCTCAGCGTTCCTCTTCTGTGCAGTCACCACATGTACAGGTGTTATCTGGTACTCTTTGCTTTGCTCTGTGGGAACTGAGACTCAGGAAACTAATACCAAAAGTATACTTTGGTTACTATATTTGCTCTAAGTAGTAAACTGTGCTTCTTCTCTGACACAAGTCTTCCAGATTCCATGAAACTGTGGCATGGCAGACTAATTGGTTAACCTGCATGTAGGGTAAAATCTCAGATGCTCACAGCTCTTGACAGATGTGTCATAATTTATCTAACCACTGTTCTATATGTGAGCATTTAAACATCACAGTTCCATAAATGCTGGCAGAGGACACAAAACCCCGAGATCAAAGACAAAGGATTTTATTTCTCAAGGCTCAGCAATCAGCATGAGCTCCATGTCTGCACTGGTTCCATTTGCCCCCAGGCCCATGGGGGTGATATGTAATAGCCCAGGTAGATCCTACACACATAGAAGATTTGTGCCACATCTGAGGAAACCTGAACTTAGGGAACACAAGTCTTTCATACTGAGCTGCAAGAATTCACAGCAGACAATGTTTGAAATTGCCTGTTTCTCCATGATCTCACCAAAAGAATGTGTTTTTATACTTTTTAATTTTTGTTAGTCTGATATGTGAGGAAAGATATATCACTTTTGTTTTAATTTCTGTTTCCCTATCATTAAGTTTGAACACTTTCATATGATTGAGAGACATTTTTTTGTGAATTGTCTATTCATGTCATTTTCCCATTTTTCTATTAGGTTTCTGTTTCTTTGTCCCTCAAGTTTTAAAAGATCTTTATATACTAGAAATAGTAACTTTTGTCTGTGTATGTTGTGAATATTTTCTCCCAGTTTGTCAGTTGTCTTTTGACTTTGTTTATGGCAGTTTTTGCCATGCAATTTTTTTAATATATAGTCAAATTTACCAATTTTTTACTTTCTTGCCTCTGGATTTTAAGGGATAGTTAGAAAGCCTTTTGTTATCCTAAGATTAAAAAGGAATTTGCCCGTATTTTCTTCTAGTACTTGTATGGTTTCCATTTTTGCATTTAGATTCCTAAGCCACTTGGAGTTTATTCTTATGTACAGTGTGAGATACAGGCCTAACTTTATCCTTTTCAAAACACTCCTAGCTACATTCGTTTAAAAGTCCGTCTTTGCCCCAGTGACATGAGATGACATCTTTATCATAATCTAAATCTCCACGTGTATTGTGGTTCTATTCCTGCACATTCTATTCATACACTAGTCCTATAACTTCCAGTTTTGTTAATGTAATTAAACATGGCTGAGATCATAAGGTATAAACAATTCTGTATACTGCTCTTTCACTTCACATTATAGTAGTTATATTCTGTAACATCATTTAAAACACTTAAAATTATTTCAAGAGGTTTCATAAAAACATAATGTTCTATGTTTTACATTATGAATATAATTTAATTTACTTTAACATCCCTCATTTTTGGACATTTAGATTGCTTCAAATTTTCTGCCATTATAAATAGTACTGAAATGAAGAGATAATATTTGCTTCTTTATTAAACTTTTTATTTTGTAATAATTGTTGATTCTTACAACATGCAGTCAGAAGAAATAATGCCGAAAGATCCCATGTGTCTTTACTCAGTTTCCCCAATTGTAATGTCTTGCAGAACTATAGTACAATATCACAACCAGGACACTGACATTGCTACAGTCAAGATACTACACATTTCCATCCCCACGGGGATCCTTCATGTTGTCCTTTCATGGTTATACCCACTTCCCTTCCACCCCCCTCCCATACACACCCTCCTTAATCCCTAGCAATCACTACTCTATTCTCCAATTCTATAATTTTGTCACTTCAAGAACAAAAGGATAACACATATGGAACATTTTGAGACTGGCTTTTTTCACACAGCATAATTTCGTGGAGATTAACCCAAGTGTTGCACATCAATAGCTTGTGGGGTTTTTTGTTTGCTTGTGTTTGTTTTTTCTTTTATTGCTGAGTAGCATTCCATGCTACGGATGTACCACAGTTTATTTAACCATTCATCACTGAAGTACATCTGGACTGTTCACAGTTTGGAGCTATTACAAATAAACCTGCTATGAACATTCATGTACAGATTTTTTGTGAACCTAAATTTTTACTTATCTTAGACAAATGCCTAAGAGTTTAACTGTCCAAGGCTGCATGGTAGCTTCAGATTTTTTTTTTAATGATTTTTTTTTAAATTAATTAATTAATTTATTTTTGGCTGTGTTGGGTCTTCGTTTCTGTGCGAGGGCTTTCTCTAGTTGCGGCGAGCGAGGGCCACTCTTCATCGTGGTGCACGGGCCTCTCACTGTTGCAGCCTCTCTTGTTGCAGAGCGCAAGTTCCAGACGTGCAGGCTCAGTAGTTGTGGCTCACGGGCCCAGTTGCTCCACGGCATGTGGGACCTTCCCGGACCAGGGCTCAAACCCGTGTCTCCTGCATTGGCAGGCAGACTGTCAACCACTGAGCCACCAGGAAAGCCAGCTTCAGATTTTTAAAGAAACTATCCAACTATTTTTTTGGGTCATTTTTCATTCTCACCAACAAGGTATGAGCAATCTAGTCTCTTCACATCTTCACCAGCATTTGGTATTGTGGGTTTGTTTGTTTCGTATTTTTTTTTTTTGCCATTCTGTTGCATGTGTAGTGGTTTTAATTGTGGTTTTCACTTGAATTTCCCTGATGATGTTGAATATCTTTTCATGTATTTATTTGCCAGCTGGATAACCTCTTCTGTGGAATATCTATTTCTGGTTTTTTTTTGTTTTTTTTTTTTGTCTATTTTCTGTTTGGATCATTTGATTTTTTTGATGTTGAGACTGAGAGTACTTTACATATTCTAGATAACAGTTCTTTGTTGAATATGTGATTTCCAAATATATTCTCCCAGTCTGTACCTTGTAAAATCTGTATCTTGTTATCCTCTGAACAGTTACTTCTTCAATTCCATTTATTAAGACTTTATCCCAAATATTTTTCCTGCAACAATTAATATGATCATATAATTTCCTTCTTTGGCTTTTGATATATTAAATTATACTATTTTTGGATAAATAATCATGCTTGCATTCTGAGAATAAACTCACTGTGATAATTCTTTTTATATATTGCTGAATTCACTTGCTGATATTTTGTTAAAGAATTATTTTTTTTAACATCTTTATTGGAATATAATTGCTTTACAAACTCATGTTAGTTTCTGCTGTGTAACAAAGTGAATCAACTATAGACATACATATATCCCCATATCCCCTTCCTCTTGCGTCTCCGTCTCACTCTCCCTATCCCACCCGTCTAGGTGGTCACAAAGCACAGAGCTGATCTCCCTGTGCTATGCGGGTGCTTCCCACTAGCTATCTTACATTTGATAGTATGTATATGTCAATGCTACTCTCTCACTTTGTCACAGCTTACCCTTTCCCCTCCACATGTCCTCAAGTCCATTCTCTACATCTGCATCTTTATTCCTGTCCTGCCCCTAGGTTCATCAGAAGCTTTTTATTTTTTTTAGATTCCATATATATGTGTTAGGATACAACATTTGTTTTTCTCTTTCTGACTTACTGACTCTGTATGACAGACTCTAGGTTCATCCACCTCACTATCAATAACTCAACTTTGTTTCTTTTTATGGTTGAATAATATTCCATTGCATAGATGTGCCACATATTCTTTATCCATTCATCTGTCGTTGGACACTTAGGTTGCTTCCATGTCCTGGCTACTGTAAATAGAGCTGCAGTGAACATTGTGGTACATGACTCGTTTTGAATTATGGTTTTCTCAGGGTATATGCCCAGTAGTGGGAGTGCTGGGTCGTATGGTAGTTCTGTTTTTAGTTTTGTAAGGAACCTCCATACTGTTCTCCGTAGTGGCTGTATCAATGTACATTCCCACCAACAGTGCAAGAGGGTTCCCTTTTCTCCACACCCTCTCCAGCATTTATTGTTTGTACATTTTGTAATGATGGCCATTCCGACTGGTGTGAGGTGATACCTCATTGTAGTTTTGATTTGCATTTCTCTAATGATTAGTGATGTTGAGCATCCTCTCATATGTTTGTTGGCAATCTGGATATCTTCTTTGCAGAGATGTCAATTAAGGTCTTCTGCCCATCTTTGGATTGGGTTGTTTGTTTGTTTGATATTGAGCAGCATGAGCTGCTTGTATATTTTGGAGATTAATCCTTTGTTAGTTGCTTCATTTGGAAATATTTTCTCCCATTCTGAGGATTGTCTTTTCTTCCTGTTTATGGTTCCCTTTGCTGTACAAAAGCTTTTAAGTTTCATTAGGTCCCATTTGTTTATTTTTGTTTTTTATTTCCATTTCTCTAGGAAGTGGGTCAAAAAGGATCTCGCTGTGATATATGTAATAGAGTGTTTTGCCTACGTCTTCCTCTAAGAGTTTTGTTTGTTTGTTTGTTTGGCAGCGTTGGGTCTTCATTGCTGTGCACGGGCTTTCTCTAGTTGCAGTGAGTGGGGGCTACTCTAAGAGTTTTATAGTGTCTGGCCTTACATTTAGGTCTTTAATCCATTTTGAGTTTATTTTTGTGTATGGTGTTAGGGAGTGTTCTAACTTCATTCTTTTACATGTAGCTGTCCAGTTTTCCCAGCGCCACTTATTGAAGAGGCTTTCTTTTCTCCATTGTATATTCATGCCTCCTTTATCAAAGATAAGGTGACCTTATGTGCGTGGGTTTATCTCTGGGCTTTCTATCCTGTTCCATTGATCTATATTTCTGTTTTTGTGCCAGTACCATACTGTCTTGATTACTATAGCTGTGGTATAGTCTGAAGTCAGGGAGCCCGATTCCCCCAGCTCCGTTTTTCTTTCTCAAGACTTCTTTGGCTATTCGGGGTCTTTTGTGTTTCCACACAAATTGTGAAATATTTTCTTCTAGTTCTGTGAAAAATGTCATTGGTAGTTCGATAGGGATTGCATTGAATCTGTAGATTGCTTTGGGTAGTACAGTCATTTTCACAATGACTTGGATTCTTCCAATCCAAGAACATGGTATATTTCTCCATCTGTTTGTAGCATATTTAATTTCTTTCATCAGTGTCTTATAATTTTCTGCATACAGGTCTTTTGTCCCCTTAGGTAGGTTTATTCCTAGGTATTTTATTCTTTTTGTTGCAGTGCTAAATGGGAGTGTTTCCTTAATTTCTCTTTCAGATTTTTCATCATTAGTGTATAAGAATGCAAGACATTTCTGTGCATTAATTTTGTGTCCTGCTACTCTACCAGGTTCATTGATTAGCTCTAGAAGTTTTCTGGTAGCATCTTCAGGATTCTCTATGTATAGTATCATGTCATCTGCAAACAGTGACAGTTTTACTTCTTCTTTTCCAATTTGGATTCCTTTTATTTCTTTTTCTTCTCTGATTCCTTTGGCTAAAACTGCCAAAAC